>NC_025687.1:27057193-27065497 GCF_000633955.1 Camelina sativa | reverse complement strand
GAGCATGGCTCGATCAAACAAGCTGGAGTGCGTGGCGAGGGAGCATGGCTCGATCAGACAAGCTGGAGTGCGTGGCGGGGGAGCAAGGCTCGATCAGACAAGCTGGAGTGCATGGCGAGGGAGCATGGCTCGATCAGACAAGCTGGAGTGCGTGGCGAGGGAGCATGGCTCGAGCGTGGTGTATACACATCCACTAAAACAATGATAACTCTTGAACCACACCTCCGATTGGCTTGAAATAAATGGCGTTGGAAAGATAACTCAATTCCCTATAACTTGGATGAAGACGTTAAAAGCTAAATCCCACTCGAGTGGAACGGCTCGAACGGATGGCTTGGTTGACGCTTCCCGGAGTGTTGTGCAGCGGATGGGTCGAGCGATGTGTTCCCGACGTCTCCTACATACCTGAAATAGTCCAAAATGCACAATGTATGCAAGGATGATGCAAGAACTACCTAAACATGCAAAGTGTATAAAAAGGACTAGAAAATGAAGCAAAACAATGTGTTATCCTAGCTAAATGCATGATAAATATATGCTAAAGAGAGACAAAATATAGACATATCAGCAACCAAAAGGCTTCGAGAATTCGCAGCACCCTGAGCATGTTTATCGACTGAAGAAAGCCTTGTATGGTCTAAAGTTGGCACCACGAGCTTGGTATGAGAGACTGACTACGTTTCTAATGGACCACAGATACAATCGAGGGAGTGTTGACAAAACTTTGTTTGTTCTCAACAGCAACAACAATCTGATGTTTGTTCAGATCTATGTGGATGATATTGTCTTTGGTTCCACGTGTTAGCCTCTTGTAAAACAGTTTGTGGAAAGCATGTCTCAAAAATTTGAAATGAGTATGGTGGGAGAGTTAAGGTACTTTTTGGGATTGCAAGTTGAACAATCAGCTGATGGGATCTTTGTATCTCAAAGCACTTATGCTAAGGAGCTTGTACAACGCTTTGGCTTGGATAAGAGTAAAGAAGCAAAGATCCCAATGGGAGAAGATGACAAACTTTCCAAGGATGACGAATGGGAGGATGTAGATGAGAGACTATACAGAGGGATGATTGGAAGTCTGTTGTATTTGACTGCTAGTCGGCCAGACATATGTATGTCTGTAGGGATCTGTGCACGCTATCAAGTCAAGCCCAAGATGTCGCATTTACTAGCTGTAAAGAAGATCATAAAGTACATCAAAGGCACATTGGACTTTGGCATCTATTATACCAAGGATACCAACACCGGTCTGAGCGGATACTGTGATGTTGATTGGGCAGGGTCTGTGGATGATCGTCGTAGCACAAGTGGAGGGTTCTTCTTTATGGGCAACAATCTGATCTCATGGCACAGCAAGAAACAAAACAGTGTCTCTCTATCAACTACTGAAGTTGAGTACATTGCGCTAGGAAGCTGTTGCACACAACTTCTCTGGATGCGATAAATGGCCTCGGACTATGGTATGGATTCTGATACTCTTTTAATTCATTGTGATAACTTGAGCGCAATTAATATTTCAAAGAATCTTGTTCAACATTCACGAACCAAACATATAGATATTAGACACCACTTTGTTCGTGAACTAGTTGAGGCGAAACTGATCGAGATTGACCATGTGAGCACTGACTTACAGTTAGCTGATATGTTTACCAAGCCTCTGGACTTCAACAGATTTGTAAATCTGAGGAAGTCCATTGGTGTGTGTGAGTTGTAACCTGTTTTACCTAAGATGTGTTGATCAGAGACAGGAACATGTGCTAGGACAGGTCATGGAAATCCTAGAATATATAAAAGATCAGCACTCTGTAAGCAACTGTGGGAAATAGCTGACTGTCATGCCGGTCTATTCATCCTCAAGTGGAAAACTCTGTTCGGGGACAAAGATGATATCAGTGATTGATAATGCTCATGAAATCACTGTGATCATGTCAGTGAAACAGCTAACAGAAGGCTGAGACACATATGTATAAAAATAAAAAAATAAAAAATAAAAAAATAAAAAAAATAAAAAAAATAATAGATATATATACATGTTGGGTTGGATTGCAGACTAAAGGCATGACAGTGTGAAAGACTACTCACTTGCATCAAGTCTCTGATCTTCAACAATTCAAGAGGTTGTGATAGCTCCTAGCAAATGTTCTGAACAAGTGGTTGACACAACAAAGGTATGGTTAGTACTGTGATCTGTTTTTGATTTTATTTCTCTTTAAAAAAAAAAAAAAATTGCTCATATGTGTTATGTCTCGATCTGGGTGCTTTCATGTTCACTATTCGTGGTTGTGTGTATCTGATGTTTTGTGTTCATGAACAGATTCAGTTTCCTTTAAAGGGTGAAGAATGTGATGTATTAGGATCTTGTGATAAATGCAGTTGAGATTAAAAAGGAAAAAAGATTTGATGTACCTTAATAGATTCATTGAGTGTTTTCAAGATCGACAAGGTTAATGGGCCAAAGTTCACCAGCCCAAGGAGGTTCACGAGGGTGTATAAAAAGAGAGGCTAGGGTTTTGAGTTCTTCTCATCATCCTTGCAATTTCAGTTCTTTGTCGATTAAGCTTCTAAGTTTTTTTTTTCTCTCTGATTTTGCTAGGCCTGGGCAAAAAACCCGAACCCGAAAATATTTACCCGAACCCGTACCAAAGTTTGAAAAATACTAGAATGGGGCTTTAGTGCAATAACCAAAAAATCCGAAACCCGAAAAATCCGAACCGAATCCGAATGGATACCCAAATGCCTAGGCCTAGATTTGCTCTCTAACTCTTGATCATCATGAAATCGGTCTTTAGTGATTTCCATTATGATTCCAGTTCTGATGAGGAACTTCACACCCCTCCTTCAGCCTTGCCTCCGTCGTCGCCTCTCCTCTCACTTGATCCTACCACGACGATGGTTGTCTATGAACCTCGAGACGAGTCAACAGCAGCATTTCCGATGCGTGAGATTCCTTCTCCCAGGCCATTGTTTGCCAAAGCGGATCACGACACCTGCGACTCTTCGTCTTCTCTACCAACAAGGACGAGATCCTGTTTTCCCGTGGTCGATCTCACCGGCGATGTTCCTGTTCCTATTGTGTCAAATCAGGGAATCTCGTCCCGTATGCTCAAGCGACAAGCAGCTACTGATACAGACAGCCGCGACTCCAAGCGTCCGTCTCTTAGCAAGGACATGGGTGTGTCAATGTCTTGTAGTGCTCCTTCAAAGGATTTTGACTCGAAACGGTTCATATCTGCTGATGCTGCCCAAAGGTATGGCTTCTTTGCTTCTCGAACTATTGCTGCTGAGGTTCGTTATTCTCTGAGGGTAGATGATCCAGCTAGGGAGCTGCTTGATCAAGCTGGTTTGTTGAAAACTGTCACACAAATCGGATCTTATGATTCCGATGTAGTCTATGAATTCTGGGCAAATCTTCCGGCGGTGAAGGTTGAAGGGAACTCAGTTGATGTATTTGTCCGAGACTTTGTGTATGAGCTTTCCCCAGGTCGTATTAATGCCCTGTTTGGGCTTCAGACAGTTGATGTGCGAGAACATAGATTGTAGACAGCTGCAATTCTGGAGGAGGATCTCGCTCTCTTCTTATCTGGCGGTAAAGTGAAGACATGCAAACAACTGGTATCAACGGCAATCAAGGACCCAGTGATCAAGGAATTGAATAAAATGTGCTGCAGCAACTGGTCTCCCACGGTGATATAGGGTACATCTCAGCAAACAGGGTCATGGTGATCTACATGATCATGCATCGCATTCCGTTTGATTTTGGGAGGATGATTTATGATCAGATCATTCAGTTGGGTCTACAAGCTCAGTCAGGATTCCGTTTACCATTTCCCAGTCTCATCTATCAGTTGTTGGAAGCTCAACGACCTGTTCCATGTCTTAAACCGGAAGAGCCAAAGAAAACCATGGGTAAGAAGACTGCACCACGTCCTACGGAGTCTCCTCTTAGAGCTGGAATGTTTGTAGAGCGCAAAGCCATCCAGTTGACCATTCAAATTCTGCAGGACGCCTTGGACGCTGGTAAGTTGTCTTATCTTTGATTATACTCTTGTGTGTCTGTTGATATTTTTGACTAATCTGTGCCAAACAAGCAGGGGGAGATGAGTCTGATTCAGATGCTTGAGGGGGAGGTTGAGCTGTGGGGGAGCTGTTGTTTTTATGTTCTCTGCTCCTTGTTGTTGTTTTTCATTTATTTTTCAGACTTATATTTCTTTTGGTTTTGTGCGATACTTTATGTCCGATACTTTTTGCTGCGGTCGTAATGCTTACAAGTTGTTCGGTTAATCTTCTGATGTTATTGCGATCTGTGAGGCACTGTTAGTACAACTGTACCTGTTTGTTGGTTTGTTGCTGGTTGTCTCTCTTTTGACAGGTTAAATGCATGGATGCTTGTTTGACAAGTTCAGTCAAAAAGGGGGAGATTGAAAGTGCAATAGAGCTCTGAAGGGAACAGACAACTGTGAAGTATCTCAGAGGGCTGATATGCTGACGTGGCGTGACGTGCTGACGTTGAGAAATATTGTGGACACAATGACGAGGTGCATGAGAAGGAAGGAAGAAGAGATCAAGATATACTCGAAGATATTGAGAGTATATTTGATTAGTTGGGATAATGGAAGATATTCTATTAGGGATAAGGAATATTTCCTTTTAGTTAGGATACACAAGATCTAGGTTAGAGATCGTGTGTGTGGGGTTATAAAATGACGAGGACTAGCCGCAAAAAGAGTCAGCACTCGTGGGATAAAATTGTGAGTTTTGTAAACCTTCAAGCAAGTACAAAAGCTTTGAAGGTGAGTGTGGGTGGTATACTCTTTTAGATCTACACAGGCTGGTGTTAGATAAATAGGAAAGTGAGCTTTGTTTTTCAAGTCTTGTAAGAAACAAGGGTTTTTATAAGATTGATTAAAAACGTTTGCTTCGGGGCGTTCCAAGTGTAGTTTTTGTGTGTTGTGTTATCTCTATACCTTTACGTTTATGTGATCCTTCTCAAACGTCACTTGAACTAACAACTTCTAAATTACCAATTGAGCTATTGATACATACCACTAAACACCTAATGCTTTTATGAACACAAACTAAACTGTAACTAAAACCTAAAATGTATGGAATCGAGAATAGGTATACCGAAACGAAAACGATTTTTTTTTTTTTTAGTCTTATTGATTGATGACAAAAAAAAAATCAGATTAATAAAATGTTGAGACATACTTGATGTCGTTACTCGTTAACTTTTGAAAAAGCATTTTGTTAGCCTCTAAATATTAAACTAACAACGAGTACATTTTTTTTTAACGCTATTTTCGTTTAATCAGATTGTAAGTGATTATAATGCAAAGATGTTACACGGAAGCTCGGAACTTAGTAATAAGTAATGAAATTGAAAAGAACTACTGTTTGGAATAGGTGATTTTGCTAATATTCCCAATATTTTTATATAAATCAATAGTTGAAAAGTGAAAAACAGATAAAAAGGATAGCATAACAATTAGCACGATAGAAAAATAACCATTCTAACAATACAAACAACACTTTGAAAACACACAAGAACAAGTACAATTAGATTATATTATGGGTTGCCGCATTATTTACCCATGTACTAACTACGTTCTTAATTTTCCTACACAAACTTTTTGGGTCTGAATATAACTACCTGAACTTATGGTTTTATCCTTATTCATACACCTCTAATCGATTTCATAATCACATCTCCTAAACCCGATTTAACCACTAATCCGCGTTTTGCCCAATCACGATTAGTTTTACCCATTAAACACCATGACCCGACAAGGTAACGACGTCGTTCTTATCATCTTCTTCTTCCTTATACAAAAATTGAAATCGACTAAATTGGGGATTAGGGCTCTTGATTCAAAATTGGGGATTTAGAGATTTCTGGGGTTTTTACGTTTTTTGGGGCAATAAATTCATAGAATCAATCCCGATTTCAATGTCTTGCATCCAGCTGCATTATGACCTGCTTGACCACATGATTTGCAATGCATTACTCTTCCTTGCCTTCCTAGTTTGAGTATTTTTGGTCCCGTTTTCCCCTTCTTTTTCTTTGGTGATTCGAGTGGACTCTTGATGCGATTGAATTTCTTCTTCTGCTCTTTCTTTCTCCCAGGTAAAACTGGTTCTGGAGGTGCGGTGATTAAGACATAATCATTGGTCATCCAGTAAGTTTGCCCTCTAACTGGGTTAGGCCCTGTTTCATATTGTTCTTTCCATGCTTGAGTACCAAACATTGGAACTACAAAATCTTCAACATTCTTATCGACGTCCATGACTGCCGCATAGGCATGTTCACATGGAATCCCTGTGACCTGCCACTTGTAGCATGAGCAATCCCACATTTCAGTAGTTAAATTAACAGAGTTAGAATTCCCATCTACCCAAACCTCAAACTTGCCATGCGTTCCTTTCGTAACTTCACATCTCAATGCATCTTCTTCCTCCTCTGCCAAAATCTCTGAAACATACTTAGATATGTTTTTCTCCCATCTGCCAATTTTTTTCTTTCTCTTACTTATCCTTGCCATCGCTTGTCTTCTTATTGTTTCCAACATAGGAACCAATGACTTTGCTCTAGCTTTGACAATTGTTGCGTTAAATGACTCAGTGGCATTGTTGTCCACATCCTCACAAAAACTGCCCGGCCTAAAAAATGCTCTACACCAAGTCTTTGGTTCCTCCTTCATGACATCTTCATACAAAGACATACTATAAGCTCTCATTTTGGCAAGGTTAGTTCGATATGCTTCAAAGTTGTAACTCCAAGCTAAGTTCCATACCATCTTCTTCAATAAGTCTTTATTTGCATGTCTCTTTTTCAAGTTTTCAACTATATGCTTCACACAAGGTCTGTGTTCAGCATTTGGCAACACACTTTTAATTGCACTCATCAGTCCCTACAAAAAAAATATTTATTCTAAGTCATAAACCAATCCGATTGAAAATAACTCTTAGCTAACACAAACCGCAAAAAAATGGGAAAAAATTACCTTGCATCGATCTGATATAACAACATAATCACTGCCATCTTTTAGTTTCAAGTCAACCTTTAGCAGATTCAAAAACCATTCCCAATTGTCTGCATTTTCTGTTTGAACTGTTGCCCAAGCTACTGGAGAAATCTGGTTGTTTGCATCATGAGCAATGGCAGTGAAAAGGCATCCTTTAACATCATGCTTCAAAAATGTTCCATCTATCCCTATGAGTGGCCTACAAAAGTAAAATGCATTCTTCATTGCTCCCATACACACATAAATCCGGTTGAACACGTGATTCCCACTACCATCAGTAATGGTGTCAACAATGGCAGTTGAACCCATGTTTGATCTTATAATTTCAGCAACATATCCTCTGAGGTGAGCAAATTGTTGTTCATATTCATTTTTCAACCACTTGATAGCTTGAAGTCTTCCGGTCTGACATTGTCCAATAGTACTTGATATTTTCCATTGCTCCTTGATATGCCTTTGGATGTCAAGAGGCATGAAATTAGGATTCATCCTCAATTTGTCCATAAGCAACCTTGCAATCACTGGCTTTTTAAGCAACTTGCATTTCCATTAGGAGTACATGTATGATCTGTACATTTAGTCTTCAAAACCCACAGTTGCTTATCATTATCGTATGAGCAGTAGAGTTTCCAGCAACAGTTCCCATTCTTCTTCTTTCCAGCACATCTAAACTCAATTTTATCCTTCTCCCACCTACTTTGTCTAAGATTTGCTCTATTCTTCAATGCATAATGTAACACTGCCTCTTTCAACTCAAAACTACTGAAAAATGTTCTCCCAATACCGAACCTATCATCTGTTCCCAATCTAATTTTATGATCTCTAGTAATCACAGGATCCTCATCCTCATCAGAAGTATCTGGGATCGAATCGCGACGAATCTTACCCTCATCAAACCAATTTGCTACAGCTTCTTCTACCTCGAAGTCATACCTTTCATCTCTGTCTTCATCAGGTTCATCTTCAGATTCATTACCGTCGGCATCTTCGTGTCTATCTTCGTCTCCTTCATTATCTAGTTCGTCGTCTCCCTCATTTGCACTCTCATTGTCGTTGTCTCTCTCATTTGCACTCTCATTGTCGTTGTCTCCCTCATTCGCACCATTGTCGTCTACTTCATTTTCTCCCTCATTCACACTCTCATTGTCACTATCGTCGCCTCCTTCACTATCCCCATCATCACCTTCACCATCGACATTACTCTCTGGAACTTCGAAATCGGGATCATCATTATCACTATGATAACAAACAAGCGCAAGCTCTGAGACTGGCATTGAAATCGGGA
>NC_025687.1:27054555-27055900 GCF_000633955.1 Camelina sativa | reverse complement strand
ATTGATTCTATGAATTTATTGCCCCAAAAAACGTAAAAACCCCAGAAATCTCTAAATCTCCAATTTTGAATCAAGAGCCCTAATCCCCAATTTAGTCGATTTCAATTTTTGTATAAGGAAGAAGAAGATGATAAGAACGACGTCGTTACCTTGTCGGGTCATGGTGTTTAATGGGTAAAACTAATCGTGATTGGGCAAAACACGGATTAGTGGTTAAATCGGGTTTAGGAGATATGATTATGAAATCGATTAGAGGTGTATGAATAAGGATAAAACCATAAGTTCAGGTAGTTATATTCAGACCCAAAAAGTTTGTGTAGGAAAATTAAGAATGTAGTTAGTACAGGGGTAAATAATGCGGCAACCCTTATATTATCTAAAAACATATCTAAAATTACATTTTTTTATAGTTCATAATTTGGGAAAAAAAAATTCAGAGGCTTACGGTAACAAAACTGCAAAAGGACTTCTTATCAACTTTGTTTATTTATTAGGTTAATAGGTTTTGTTATTTACGTTTGTAAAACAAAATGTAACAAGATAAACCGGTTAGACTCTGGGTTCCGGTTAAACTATTGGTTTAATTCTTTGATTTTGGGTTTAGTTGTTTGGTTCAATTATCTTATTCACGTGAGATCGGTTGTTATATGTAAATGCTTCGGCTATTTGGGGATAATCAATCAATCAATCAAATAAACAATTTCTCAAAAATCCCTAAATCTCTTTGTTAACAATCTATAGATCCTCAAGTAAAAAGAGATTTTGATTGATAGCAATAAGTTCTGTTTGAAGAAAAATCAGAATAAAACAACCTTTAATGATTTACAATTCATCACTCAATCTTCACATCGGTAAGATCATCTAAAAGTCGCTTTGACGAAGATGACGAAAGTCCTTCTTCTTGCTGTTGTAGGCTAACATCTTTGCTAGGCTCAGAGAAGGAAGAGTCAACCCAAGGACCGTCCGTCGACGAGGAGCTAATGTGTTCTCTGTTTCTTGTATAGGTCGAGACTTGTGACTCGCTGTCTTGTGACAAAACCTCAAAGGCCTTAAACCTCATTGCAGCTGAACCACTTGGATCAGCTTCACGTTTCACTAGTGGTGGTTGGACTTTGATTTTTCCTTCTAGCATTTTTACAACAGATGACATTGGTGGTCTCAATGTCGGAGATGGGTTCGTGCAGAGTAAAGCTATGTTCAACATCCTCATCGCTTCTTTCTTCGAAAAGCTTGTACCGAGATCAGGATCCACAAGCTCTAGAAGACTCCCTTGTTCTTGCAAGACATATGCCCAATCAAGAAGGTAAATAAACTCTTCTCTTGGTCTGTAATTTGTATTGCTCTT
>NC_025687.1:27038980-27052942 GCF_000633955.1 Camelina sativa | reverse complement strand
TTTGGGTGTTGCAACGCAGAGATCATGCCGATCTCAGTCACAAATTCTCTGTTTCCTTGCTTAGATTTTGATGAAAGCTGCTTCACCGCTATGGTCATTCCATCAGCAAGAACGCCCTAATAATCAAAACCCATTAGTACATACAATCCAAACTCAAAGAACTTGAGAAGATGTAAACTCAAAGCAGTCATGATCACCTTATAAACCGGTCCAAATCCTCCTTCACCAATCTTGTTTTCTGGATCAAAGTTATTAGTAGCACGTTTGATTTGTTTCAATGTGAACGATCCTGTCTGCAAATCAAGTCCCCTAAGCTCTTCTGATAATACAAAAAAAGTAATATTTGAAAGAAACAATCAGATCTTGAAAATGAGAAAGAGCATTTCTTGAAAAGAAAAAATAATGATGTTTTCTTTTTTACCATTTTCATCGACTTCTTTTTTTCCACCTAAGTAACCTGTAAGCCAGAGGATTATAAGTACCAGCAACCCGAAAGCCGTACACGCTGCAATTACAATGCCTGCAAGTGCTCCCTTGGACAATTCTTTTCCGGTGTCAACCTTGAAATCTACAACAGCAAGCAATAAAATAGAGTAAGAACATTCATTCATCCACTCACTCCAAAATTATTGTAAATAGTTGAGAACGATTGGAAAGAAAACTCACTTGGTGTAATCGTTATGGCAGATATGAGAGGCCCGTAAACACCTCGTGTTGGTATTACGTTTGTGCCTTTCCCTAACCACTTCAAGTGAATCTCCAACGTACTTCCATTCACCTGAACATCATCAATTTGCCTTAGGAACGGTTTACCAACTCCACCTGCTCTTTCAGCTATGTTAAAGTCCCTCTCCAACAACTTCCCCTGCGCAAGAGAATCCGAATTTCAAACTAACATACTGATTAAAGAAAAAAGTGAAACTTGATTTAGAAAAAAATACTTTCTTCTTTGTTCTGCAAAACTCACTTGAACATAAATGTCGAATACTCGCCGCCCTAAGCTACTATAAGTCTGGTCATTTGAGAACATTATCTCTGCAAAATGGAGCTGCACTTTGTAACTTCCCCTTATCATGCAGAGTCCATAGTACTTGAGTGATTGTGAAGCGAGACGGGCTTTTGTGTAATACTCTGGAGTTGATTTATTGATCAAGTTAAATGTGTCAGTTGCTAAGTAACGGGCCTTGTCATTGCCTAACCAAGCTCCAGAACTACTGTATCCCCATTTATCAGAGACAGAAGAGAATGTTGATGCTCCTCTCTTGTTTAGGTCTTCCACATACATGTCTTTACCAACCTTGAGTTGGTTTCCTCCACAGTTGATTAACAAGGAAGAATCTGCAAGAAACTTATTCAGGTTTTTTTGAATCATGAGGGTGTTAGATGTGAAAGTTGGAAATTTCCACTTACGTTCTGCCTCTCTAGGACATGGAAGATCCTTCCTCAAGCACCATTGAACACTACACAAGTAAATATTATTTCTCTGTAAGTTTCTTTGGTTAACTTATTAACTGAAAGGAGGGGAAAAAGAAGACTCACGAGTTATCGGTTGCTGACGGGTAGCTGGAGATCAAGTTCCTGAAAATGTAAACCAATAAAGCTGATTAGAAAAACATATAGACAAAGTTAAGTTGAGAAATCAAGTATATGAAACAACAACAATGCTTACACATCAAGCTGATTACAGCTTAGAGTAGGTGGCTTAGTGAAATTGTTGTAAGATAAATCGCTGAAAACATATCAAGAAATCGTTAAACGCAGATGTATTCCGAATTTAAAACCTCGAGGTAGTTAGTTAGTTTGCTTACATGTTTTGTTTACTATCCAGAATGAACTGAGGAACTGGACCAGTCAATGAGTTATTATTCAGATACCTAAAGTGGCCAAGTAATTTAGCTATAAGTTTTTGAAGTAAGATTTGTATAATATTGATAATTTGAAACTTACATAAAGTTAAATGCCTCAAGATTCCGAAATGTGTCTGGAATTACACCAGTTAGCATGTTTGAACTTAAATCTCTGCACACACACATGTTATACATAATTTGATGTGAGGTCTNTTACCAACCTTGAGTTGGTTTCCTCCACAGTTGATTAACAAGGAAGAATCTGCAAGAAACTTATTCAGGTTTTTTTGAATCATGAGGGTGTTAGATGTGAAAGTTGGAAATTTCCACTTACGTTCTGCCTCTCTAGGACATGGAAGATCCTTCCTCAAGCACCATTGAACACTACACAAGTAAATATTATTTCTCTGTAAGTTTCTTTGGTTAACTTATTAACTGAAAGGAGGGGAAAAAGAAGACTCACGAGTTATCGGTTGCTGACGGGTAGCTGGAGATCAAGTTCCTGAAAATGTAAACCAATAAAGCTGATTAGAAAAACATATAGACAAAGTTAAGTTGAGAAATCAAGTATATGAAACAACAACAATGCTTACACATCAAGCTGATTACAGCTTAGAGTAGGTGGCTTAGTGAAATTGTTGTAAGATAAATCGCTGAAAACATATCAAGAAATCGTTAAACGCAGATGTATTCCGAATTTAAAACCTCGAGGTAGTTAGTTAGTTTGCTTACATGTTTTGTTTACTATCCAGAATGAACTGAGGAACTGGACCAGTCAATGAGTTATTATTCAGATACCTAAAGTGGCCAAGTAATTTAGCTATAAGTTTTTGAAGTAAGATTTGTATAATATTGATAATTTGAAACTTACATAAAGTTAAATGCCTCAAGATTCCGAAATGTGTCTGGAATTACACCAGTTAGCATGTTTGAACTTAAATCTCTGCACACACACATGTTATACATAATTTGATGTGAGGTCTTGGATCACATTATTAGCCTTTAAGATGTAGAACTAGCAAGAGAATTTGACTTACAGTAACTTCAGCTTACTCAAGGAGGTACCAATGTATTCCGGAATAGAACCCTTTATCAAACAGTTTCTTAGTACCCTGATGAAGTTCATAAGCAAAGAAGATATTTAAAATGTTGTTTGATGAAACAGAGTTTATAACTTGAGTTGAGTGAAACTATAATAACACTTACAATCGGTCCATATTCGTCATAGTTTGCAGGTCTGGGAAAGAAGAGGCCGGTCCACGCAAATCGGTTATCCTCCTGATAAAATAAGAGCTCTATTAAGCTCAAAAGTTTTGATGACAAGCATGCAAAAGAAAAAGGTATTGTTAAAACTCTTTGCTTACTTACAATTCAGTCAAGTTCTTCAAGTTTGATATCGAAGCTGGAATTGGACCTTCCATTGATGTGCCTTCGAGGTCTCTGCAGATTTAACAATTCAGTCTTACTACAAATTTCACAAGAAGATAAAAAATGATGGTTACTCACAGCCTACTGATCTGAGTCCAGTTTCCAACAAAATCAGGTATCTTCCCAGATAGAGAGTTTCCATCAATCCGACTGCAAGAAACATATGAAAATTTTAGAATCACTCCAAATCCAAAGAATCAACATTTTTGAAAATCTAACTGTGTGTGTTTCTACTTACAAATCAGTCAAATTCTTGAGATTGCTTAAGGACTCAGGGATCGGACCCGTGATGTTGTTTGAAGAGAGTAGCCTGTAATTATAAATAGACCAATCACTAAATAAAACTAAAATAGCAATATATAAAACAAAATGTATAAGAAAGATGATCTTACAATCTTTTCAAGCTTCTTAAGTTCCCCAAGTTTGAAGGAAGTGATCCTGTGAATAAATTAGTTTCGAAATTCCTGCAATTTTTTTTTTTTTTGCCTTATTAGAGTCTCTTCAGTTCTGGTTTGAAGAATACAAGATTTAGATAGGAATATTACACTATAGTAAGTGTAGTAATCTCTCCGAGTTGAGGAGGAAATGGTCCAGAGAGACGGTTTCCGGTTACAGACCTGTTTTAGTTGCAGAAAACAAAAATACGCAAGAATCAGTACAACTTTATGGTATCATCACAAGGAAAAAAAAGATATAGGCATTGGAGAGAGAATGGTTACAAGATTTCAAGTGGAATTCGAGACAATGTCGTAGGTATTGTCCCACTGAGAAAGTTCAGCATAAGATCTCTGTAAGTAAAAAACCACAAATTAACAAAGATTACTTAATCCCCAAGCCTCAGACGTTTTTGCTATGATCCATTGACAGTAAAATCAAGAAACAAAGATCCCGGTTCGTACATTTCTGTAAGGTGTGTGAGGTTCCCGAACTCTGGTGGGACAACTCCTCGCAAATTAAAACCTTGAAGCTGTCTGTTGATGAAAATGAAAAAGAAAGAAATTATATTTTCAGAACCCTAATTTTGTTTCTTGTTATGAAAGTTACTATAATGGGCAAATTACATACATGTTTGTGACACGACAGACTGAACTGGAGTTGAGGGTACAGTCGCAGGTGATGTTACTGGTTGCTTTGGGCGTCGAGCCGGTAACAAAGTTCCATTTTCCGTCCGTACAAGAAGTCCTCGTGATGTTCACTGTTTGGTTTTGAAGCTTTCTAAAGATCGTTTGCAATGTTTGAACTGCTCAAAAATGGTCAAAACTTTTGACGGTCGAGATTTGAAGTTCAGAAATAAGAGATAAAATACTGTACTTAAAAAAATATCTGAATCTCCATATTCTCAACGTCTCTTTCAATAACGCAACTTGCACATAAAGTACAAATATTTATTTATTTATTATTTTAATAATACACATGTGGGGAAAAGTTTTTTTTTTTCTCTCTTAATTTACATATAATAGCATCCACCTACAATAGAATATATATATATATATATATAAATAATTCTATTTGGATCTTCTGCTATATATATATATATAATCCATGATTCATGACGACCAATACCATTCAATAAATTCATTGACGACCAATATCATCAAGAGCAAAAGTATAACTTTTTCTATTAAAGACCGACAATAATATAATTTTTTTTCCTAGTAAAGGATTTACAATAACAATATAGTTTAGTTGATTTTTTTTAGGTGCATCCAAATTACAGAGTTTAGTCGGTAACTTGGAAAAGAAAACTTTCTATAAATTGAGTTTTTCCGACTAAAAGCAAGCATCCAATTACTTTTTTTTTCATAAAATAACAAAAAAAAGTTGAATCGGATAATTTGAGAAAAGGGGGATAACTTTATATTGAAATTGAAGAGTAGAATTGACATGTAAATATACTAAAAAGGAGTGAAGATAAGGCACCTTCATCTTCTGGCAAAACTTGAGCATTTGATCCGTAAAAATCCAAGTAGATGATGAAGATGAGAAGAAGGGCATACACAACTTTCTCGGCCGAGAAAAAGAAACCCATCCTCTCGTTTTTTTTTTCTTCGGAAAAACCAAACTCAATTCTCAAAGAGAGAAGAAGAAGAAGAAAGAAGTGTATAAAAGCTTTTAGTGTTCACTTAAATAATAATATAGATACATATTAATAACAAAATCTCATAATATATAGTATTTTTTTAATCTCTAGCCACCGGGGATGAATACTTTATTTGGGGTTCATTGACTTCTTTCTAGTCTTCGTTTATGTATTTTAAATAATTAAAATTAAATTCTGTGATTTTTATCGTAAATTCTGTGATTTTTCCTGGTTAATATTTGATTTTGTAACTTTTTTTTGGCAAACACAACTAATATTCCATATTTCCTCTGTTTTAGAATATATAATGTTTTAGTTAAAAACACAAAATTTTAATGGATCAATTATCATGGAAAGTGATATACGCCTTGAGATGAGAGCTACATGCATGTTAGAGATGGTGGACGGGTTACAAGGCTGGCCTTCGCACTTTCATTAGTAAACCAAATTGATGGGTCGAAGTGGTGGATTGACTTGCACACTCTCTCTTTTGTGGATACAAACAGATGATGATGGATGGAGATTTTTTTTTTTTGGTGGGAAAACCAGGAGAAATCTCCCAGCTATTTATTAACTTAAAAATAAAATTACACAACAACATTGCGAAGACACGCAGGTCCTACTAAATCCTCATGAAAAAGTAAACCCACAACATCTAGGAGCATGTCAAACTTATGAAATCCTAAAGGTAAAGTAAACGCATAGGCCGCTAATCCATCCGCAAGGCGATTAGCTTCCCTATACACATGTGTAACACGGACCGTCCAGTCCCTTGAGAGAAAGCCATGGCACAAACGTACCAGGAACGACAGCGGATGCGACTCACCAATCCCTGTCCGTAGAAACTCCACCACCATTGCCGAATCCACCTCTAGATCCAGTCTCTCTATCCGACTCTCCCATGCCAAATACAGCCCATAGTACACCCCCCACAACTCCGCCAACGCCGCTGAACATCTCCCCACGTTCAATACAAACCCGCCACACCATTCACCCCTCTCATTTCGAATCACCCCTCCAGCCGCTGCCAAGCCTGGATTCCCGCGTGAAGCCCATCTGTATTCAGCTTAAACCAACCGAACACTGGGGGTGACCACTTGATCAGTCGTTCAACCCGGGCCGGTGCTTCATGATTCAACAAGTTCCGCAACTTAGCACCCAGAACCTCCTTTGTAGCGTCTTTGATAAACTTCACTCTATCTCTCCAAACTCTATTTGCCCCAAAAACATTGCTGCATCTCCATTTCCAAGCCCACCAAACAGCCATGGAGAAGGTTATAGACCAATGTTTGTCTACCTCACCTCCTGCCCAACACAAATTTTCATATAACCACTCAAGCAATGATGACCGAAAGAAAGCCTGTCGTCATCACGGTACTACCAACCTGCTCCATAACCCTGACATTGCAGGACAATCACGGAAGACGTGAATGATAGACTCTACTCCCCCTTTACAAACTTGACACACCTCTGAATCACACAAGCCTCGTCGGTACCGTTCTGAGTTAGTCATGATAGCCTGATTTCCAACTAGCCAGAGGAAAACCCTCACTCGTTCTCGAACTTCCAGTTTCCAAATACGCAAGAAGAACTGCTCCATGTTCTAACGCGGTGATACATCCATAGTCAGTAAGGCATATGTTGAACTCACCGTAACACAACCATCCACAGTATTCCCCCAAGCGAGTCTATCCTCTGCTCCAGTGACTGTATCCACGACTATCGCAGCAAGTTCAAGTCTCTGATCCCTAGAGATAAAAGGCTCAATCCGGGAAAGATCCCAACCAATTAGAGAGATAATTTGCTTTCAAATTTTTCTATTTATATAAAATAGATTTTTTTTTTTTATGTTTGGTAAAGCAATTAAAAAAAAAAACTAATTGCAAAACTGTGTCTTAAAAGCAATTATACTTTCCTTACAATTTTATTTTACAGTACGCATTTGAACTTTATTTTAATTTTATAGAAAATTTTCAGTTGTTTGTTATAAAATTTGATTGATATGTATATCAGTATAAGTTGGTTAATACTGTTGTGTCTGTAAATTAGTTAAAAGAATCTTAATGATTTACAATTCATTACTCAATCCTCACATCGGTAAGTTCATCTAAAAGTATCCTCGAGGAAGATGATGAACGTCCTTCTTCTTGCTGTTGTTGGCTAATATCTTTGCTAGGCTCATAGAAGGAAGAATCGACCCACGGACCGTTCATCGAAGAGGAGCTTATGTGTTGTTCTCTGTTTGTCGCAAATGTTGAGGCTTGTGAATCGCTGTCTTGTGACAAAAGCTCAAAGGCCTTAAACCTCATTGCAGCTGAACCACTTGGATCTACTTCACGTTTCACCAATGGTGGTTGGACTTTGATTTTTCCTTCTAGCATTTTTACAACAGATGACATTGGTGGTCTCAATGTCGGAGATGGGTTTGTGCAGAGTAAAGCTATGTTCAACATACTCATCGCTTCTTTCTTCGAAAAGCTTGTACCGAGATCTGGATCCACGAGTTCTAGCAGGCTCCCTTGTTCTTGCAAGACATATGCCCAATCAAGAAGGTAAACGAACTCTTCTTTTGGTCTGTAATTTGTGTTGCTCTTTCCACTCACAATCTCTAAGCAGACAACACCAAAGCTGTAAACATCTGCTTTGTCTGTTAAGTAACCTCTCATTGCATACTCTGGAGCCATGTAACCTCTGCATCAGTGAAACATAAATTCTTGTAAGTGTTAACAAATAATTTCAGAAAAGATAAGTAATGAACACTCACATTGTTCCTGCAATCCTTGTGCTGATATGTGTATTCTCTTCCTCGTCGAGCTTGGCTAGACCAAAATCAGAGATCTTAGGATTCAGAGACAGATCAAGAAGCACATTTGTCGCTTTTATGTCTCTATGAACAATCTTCAGCCTTGATTCCTCGTGTAGATAATACAACCCTTTCGCAATCCCTAAGCATATCTTGTTCCTTGTTGGCCAATCCAAGTGAAGTCTCTGTTTTTCTGTGCCTGTTAAGATAACCCACAAGAGACTTTAGCTTAAAGATCAATAACCTAAAACTATCTTTCTCAGATGGAGATAATAAAAACTAACCAAAGAGTGCGCGAGCGAGACTATTGTTCTCTAAGTACTCATACACAAGCAAAAGCTCTTTCCCTTCGATGCAACAACCATAAAGTTTCACAAGGTTTGGGTGTTGCAACGCAGAGATCATTCCTATCTCAGTCACAAATTCTCTCTTTCCTTGCTTAGATTTTGATGAAAGCTGCTTCACCGCTATGGTCATTCCATCAGCAAGAACACCCTAATAACCAAAACACATTAGTACATATAATCCAAATCACAGTGAAGATGTAAAACCAAAGCAGTCATGATCACCTTATAAACCGGTCCAAATCCTCCTTCACCAATCTTGTTTTCTGGATCAAAGTTATTAGTAGCACGTTTGATTTGTTTCAGTGTGAACGATCCTGTCTGCAAATCAAGTCCCCTAAGCTCTTTTGATAAAACAAAAAAAGTAAGATTTGAAAGACATAATCAGATCTTGAAAATGACAAGAGTGTTTCTTGAAAGATAGGAAAATTGTTTTCTTTCTTACCATTTTCATCCACTTCTTTTTTTCCACCTAAGTAACCTGTAAGCCAGAGGATTAGAAGTACCAGAAACCCGAAAACCGCACACGCTGCAATTACAATGCCTGCAACTGCTCCATTGGACAATTCTTTTCCGGTATCAACCTTGAAATCTACAAGAATAGGCAATAGAATAGAGAGAACATTCACTCACTTACTCACTCTAACATAGTTTCAAACAGTTGAGAAAGAACATTCATTCATTCATTCACTCCAAGATTGGAAAGAAAACTCACTCGGTGTAATCGTTATGGCGGAAATGAGAGGCCCGTAAACAGATCTTCTCGGTATCATGTTTGTGCCTTTTCCTGTCCACTTCAAATGAATCTCCAGCGTACTTCCATTCACTTGAACTTCACTTATGTTTCGTATGAACGGTTTACCAACTCCACCTGCTTTCTCTGCTATGTTAAAGTCCCTCTCCAACAAATTCCCCTGCACAAGAGAATCCCATTTTGAACTCTGATCCAAGAAACTGAAACTTTGTTTCGAAAAAAAGTTTTCTTCTTTGTTCTGGAAAACACACTTGGACATAAATGTCGAATACTCGCCGCCCTAAGCTATTAAAAGTCTGGTCATCTGAGAACATAATCTCTGCAAAATGGAGCTGCACTTTGTAACTTCCTTTTATCATGCATAGTCCATAGTACTTGAGTGACTGTGGAGAGATACGGGCTGTTTTGTATAACTCTTCAGTTGATCCATTGATCAAGTTAAATTTGTCTGTTGCTAAGTAAGGGGCCTTGACATTGCCTAACCAAACTCCAGAACTGCTGTATCCCCATATTTCAGGGTCAGAAGAGAATGTTGATTGTCCTCTACTGTTCAAGTCATCCTTATACGTATCTTTTCCAATCTTGAGGCTTCTTCCTCCACAATTAATGAACAGGGAAGAATCTGCGAAAACCCGAGAACAAAAATGTAAAAATGGTTTAGGGTTTCTTTCTATATAAGTTTGAATCTTTAAAATGTACACTCACGTTTTGCATCTCCTGGACAGGGAAGATCCTCTCTCAAGCACCACCATTGAGCACTACACAAGTAGAGTTGTTGTTTTTTTTTTGTTTTTTTATGTAACTATCTTTGGTTTTTGAGTTCTATGAACTGAAAAGAGTGAGAAAAAAGGAGACTCACGAGTTATCGGTTACTGACGGGTAGCTGGAGATCAAGTTCCTGAATGTGTTTAACCAATAAAGCTGATNCACTTGGACATAAATGTCGAATACTCGCCGCCCTAAGCTATTAAAAGTCTGGTCATTTGAGAACATAATCTCTGCAAAATGGAGCTGCACTTTGTAACTTCCTTTTATCATGCATAGTCCATAGTACTTGAGTGACTGTGGAGAGATACGGGCTGTTTTGTATAACTCTTCAGTTGATCCATTGATCAAGTTAAATTTGTCTGTTGCTAAGTAAGGGGCCTTGACATTGCCTAACCAAACTCCAGAACTGCTGTATCCCCATATTTCAGGGTCAGAAGAGAATGTTGATTGTCCTCTACTGTTCAAGTCATCCTTATACGTATCTTTTCCAATCTTGAGGCTTCTTCCTCCACAATTAATGAACAGGGAAGAATCTGCGAAAACCCGAGAACAAAAATGTAAAAATGGTTTAGGGTTTCTTTCTATATAAGTTTGAATCTTTAAAATGTACACTCACGTTTTGCATCTCCTGGACAGGGAAGATCCTCTCTCAAGCACCACCATTGAGCACTACACAAGTAGAGTTGTTGTTTTTTTTTTGTTTTTTTATGTAACTATCTTTGGTTTTTGAGTTCTATGAACTGAAAAGAGTGAGAAAAAAGGAGACTCACGAGTTATCGGTTACTGACGGGTAGCTGGAGATCAAGTTCCTGAATGTGTTTAACCAATAAAGCTGATTAGAAAAACATATAGACAAAGTTAAGTTGAAAAATCAAGGATATGAAACAACAACAATGCTTACACATCAAGCTGATTACAGCTTACAGTAGGTGGCTTAGTGAAATTGTTGTCAGATAAATCGCTGAAAACAGATCAAGAAATCATTAAACGCAGATGTATTCCGAATTTAAAACCTCGAGGTAGTTAGTTAGTTTGCTTACATGTTTTGTTTACTATCAAGAATGAACTGAGGAACTCGACCAGTCAATGTGTTATTATTCAGATACCTAAAGCAGCAAAGTAATTAACATTCAGTTTTTGAAAGTAAAGATTTTATATCATCATTATATGTTGATAATTTGAAACTTACATATAGTTAAATTTCTCAAGATTCCGAAATGTGTCTGGAATTACACCGGTTAGCATGTTTGAGCTTAAATCTCTGCATACACACATGTACAAAAACGAATGTTATCTTAGTACCTACACGAATGTCATACTAATTAGCCTTTTAGCTGTAGAACTAGCAAAAGAATTTGACTTACAGTAACTTCAGCTCACTCAAGGAGGTACCAATGTACTCTGGAATAGGTCCCTTTATCAAACAATTTCTTAGTACCCTGATGAAGTTAGTAGAATGTTAAGTATTGTTTGATGAAACATGTGCATATATAACTTTAGTCAAAGTTAAACTTACAATCGTGTCATATTCGTTATATTTTTCAGGTCTGGAAATGAAGAGGCCGTTCCACGCAAATCGGTTATCCTCCTGATAAAAATGAAAGCTTTATTAAGCTCAAAAGCTTTGAAGAGCATGCAAAACAAGGGTATTGTTAAACTCTTCGCTTACTTACAATTCAGTCAAGTTCTTCAAGTTTGATATTGAAGATGGAATTGGGCCTTCCAATGATGTGCCTTGAAGGTGTCTGCAGATTGAACAGTTTTGTCACTGCAACTTTTACAGTGTTCTTTAGAAAAAGTAATCAGAGAAATGACGGTTACTCACAGCTTATCGAGCAGAGTCCAGTTTCCGATGAAATCAGGTATCTTCCCAGATAGAGGGTTTCCATCAATCCGACTGCAAGAAACATATGAAGCTTTTAGACTCGTTCCAAAGAATCAACATTTTTGAAATCTCAGTGTATTTTTCTATACTTACAAATCAGTCAAGTTCTTGAGATTGCTCAAGGACTTAGGGATTGGACCTGTGAAGTTGTTTGCAGAGAGAAGCCTGTAATTATAAATTGACCAATCACTAAGTATAACTGAAATAATTAACAATGAAAAAAAAAAAAAACAAAGTATGTAACAAAGGATCTTACAATCTTTTCAAGCTTCTTAAGTTCCCTAGGTTTGAAGGAAGTGGTCCTGTAAATAAATTAGCTTCCAAAACCCTGCAATTCGTTTTTTACATATTAGAATCTAGTCAATTCTGGTTTAAAGAAAACAAGATTAGATGTGTAACATTACAATTCAGTAAGCGCAGTAATCTCTCCGAGTTGAGGAGGAAATGGTCCAGAGAGACGGTTTCCGGATACAGACCTATTAGTAAACAAAAACGCATGAATCAGTACAACTTTATTATCATCACAAGAAGAAGTAAAAATATGTATTGCAGAGAATGGTTACAATATTTCAAGCGGAATTTTAGACAATGTAGCAGGTATCGTTCCATTGAGAAAGTTCCGCGTAAGGTCTCTGCATGAAAAAACGAAAGGAAAAAACACAAAACAAAGATTGCTTGAGTTCCAAGTCTTGGACATTTTGCGAAGAATCAAGAAACAATGAGAAAAGAAAAAAAATGTGCTTACATCTCTCGAAGACTCGTGAGGTTTCCGAACTCATGCGGGATAATTCCGGGCAAGCTTAAACTTTTAAGCTGTCTGTTGATGACAATCAAGAAGAGAGAAAGTTTTTGTTTAAGAACCCTAACTCTGTTTCTTGCTTGGAAAGTTTAAGGAGATGAGAAATAGTCATATATATATACTTACATGTTTGTGACACGACAAATTGTGCTAAAGTTGAAAGTACAGTCGCAAGTGATGTTACTGGTCGGTGGGTAGGGGGATGAGCTGCCAACAAAGTTCCATTTTCCGTCGGAACAAGAAGTCCTCTCGATGTTCACTGTTTGGTTTTTAAGCTTTCTAAAGATCGTTCTCAATGTTTGAACTGCTCAAAAATGGTCAAAATGAGGAAACTCCAACTGAATAAAGAATGAGAGATTAAACACTAGTATAAAATATCTCAATCTGAACGTCTCTGTAATTGACTTGCACATATTGAAAGAGATTTATTCGTTTACTTAACACATCTTTGAGAAAAATTATATATTATCCAGATGGGAGAAATTATCATAGATTAGAAAAAAAAAAAAAAAAATTGATACAATAAATCACTCATTTACAAATTGACTCACTAGAAAATACATAGTAGGTCTTGTAATAAAATCGGAATCATGATCCGATCGGTTTCATTTTTTACGATTCCAAGAAATTGAGATGCAAATTGTTTATACATGAAAAATCGAAAACCGTACTGGTGTGTTCGTTTAGTCAACTATGTGTACCTAGTTTTAAAGCTTTTGCATCGTGCAACTATGACGACCCACCAATCAGTTATCGAGATAGTATAGGTCCACGAAATTCAATAAATCCAATATTTTCTAGCTTTTTATGTGTCAAATGTGACTTAATTTTTTTTTAAGCTTATACCAAAAGCTAATAAATGAATAATCTTTTGAAAAAGTCTAATTTGCGACTATAAAATTGAAATTGAAAGGAATTTGTATGACAATGTGTGTGTGGATTACACAAAAGATTGAGACGCACCTTCATCTTCTGGCAAAAGTTGTTGAGCATTTGATGATCCAAAATTTTCAAATAAGCAAATGAAGATGAGAAGAAGAGCATACACAACAACTTTCTCTGTCGAGAAGATGAAACCCATCTCTCGAGTATTTTTTTTCTGAGGAAAACACCAAACAGACAAGACGAGACTAGAGTAGACGATTGAGAGAGAGAGAGAGAGAGAGAGAGAAATGTAAATAAAATAAAAGCTTTTAGTGTTCATATATATATAAATATATATATCTCATTTTCTCCCAAAAAAAAAAAAAAAAA
>NC_025687.1:27030157-27038883 GCF_000633955.1 Camelina sativa | reverse complement strand
AAAAAAAAAAAAAAAAAAATCTCATATGACAGAAATAAAAAAGTGAGAAAAAACAAATCGTAATAAATGTATTTGTGATATTCATTTGTATTTTCAAATTAAAAAGAAATACATATTATCTTAATTTTTTATTATTACCTTAAATATTTGATGAATTCAGATTTTACTTTTCTTACAGATTCTACATATGTATTTGAATGAATAGTGATTAACCCAGCAAGATCTACGAAATTTTACTATATAATAAAAGCATCATATTGTATTTATATTTTAGATTGAAACCCAATAAATTTAAAAATCACTATTTTAAGAGTATATATATCTTCTAAGCCATATTTTACTAAATAAGTAAATATTATGGAAGTGCTTATCTTACACGTTCCTACCCAGAAGTTCCCACGTTCGGCTTCCGCTGTTTCTCACGAACATTCATTAATTAATTAAACTATTAATTAATTAAAGCTTTTGTAACAAAGTTTACATTTTAAAAACTTTATAAAACTACGTACAACAAGACCGTGCGTCGCCATGCAAAAAAGGTTGAATTATTCTACTTTTTAACGTAGAAATTGTTAAACAAATGACTAATGAGAGATTATGTTTTTCTTGACTGCTTTTTTAGTTTTACTTTCTCACATAGGATTGTTTATATAAAGGGTTTATTATCTGTCTAATTTGAAGGTCCCGTAGTTCAAAAGGAATGGCTGTGAATTTTGTCTATAAGCACTAAGCAGCCATACTTAGCTCAAAATCTTGATTGTTTATGGTTGTTAGAACATACAAGTTACAAGGTATATCAAAGTTTTTGTCTTAAAAGTTTAATTAGCTTGACAAAACAGCATCCCTATTTATCTCTAGAAAGTAAATAATTTCTTTTACTTATTTTTTTTTTGATAAAAGTGTTCTTTTACCTATTATGGATCTAATCTTTTGGAACTTCTAACATGTATTCTGTTTGTCGTAATATCTATATATTGCAAGCAAAATAGAGGGTGTCGTGCCGTCTTATTGGCTATTTAATCAATTAATTGTGGTCAGCGTCGGCCCAGTAAAATTTGTGGCCCAATACAAAACAATTACTTTTTAATGGATTTTATAGATAAAAAAATAAAACTGAAACTAAATTTTAAAATTTCGGAAAATGAGGCCTATTTTTACAATAAAAAAGTAGATAAATTTAAAAATTGAGGCCAAATCTATAACTTTCATAAAATTAAGGCCTATTTTTGCAGTAAAAAATTTTTTTGAGGTCTATTTTTGTTACTAAAAATCTAAAAAAATATGGAGGCCCAACACTCATGTGTTATAAGAATGGATGAAGGACCGGACCTGATTGTGGTCGTCCAATTTCTTCATATTTATTAGGGGAAGAAGCCAAAGTTTTAGTTTGTAAGCTTATACTGAAAGTCTGAAAGACTGAAACTATTCATTTTCTATTTTAGAACAAAATAACAAAGTTTTACAAAAATCAATAATGGGTCCTATGCTCTTCTTACAAACTTGATGAAGAGGACAACACTGACTCACATTAGCACTCGAATAGGTAGAACATTGTAAAGTGTGAAATCAATAGTCAAAAGTCCATGAAAAAGGTTATTTCATGCAAGATTAATTTTCTTATATCACACAACACATTAATCGTTTTGCAATATTTTTGCAGCGGTTACTAAAATGGCTCCAGAGTATGAGATACAGATAACGTTGACGCTTAGAGCATTCCCATCGGTCTGTATCAATATCTGAAACCAAAAAAAAATAATAAACAAAGAAAAAGCAGGAAAGAGAAAAAATTAGGGTCTTCTAGCAGACTATTTGAGACACGGGGTGAGAAAAAAATTAATATATGTCCTTCTATTAGTGACTCAACTATATTAAAAAATTAGAATATAATTTTATAATTAAAATATTATTATTTTTTGGTTTTAAAGACATTTTTGTTGGTATCGCCGATAATTGTGCTCTCACCTTTGGTATTGTAGCTCTCAGATAGTTCAAACTATTGCACATACTCAAATGAGTGTCTCTATTTTTTTTTTTTTGATATTTTTGATTAAAAATTTAATTTTTTTACTTTTATTATTAAAAAATTAAACACATCTCAAAGTATAATCGATGAGAGTGCTCTAAGAAGTAATAAGATAGAACAATCCATTAACAATGCTTTTTATCTTTTTAACTCGATAACCATTTTTCCTTTTGATAACATTTCACGTTAATCATTGAGTAAAAGTCTCAAACTTGTTTGTTCTTCTTTCCCTAAGTGGAGGGTATTAAGGGATCAGAATAATCTGTTTGAAGCTGGTGGATCCGAGACTCGGATCAGATTACAACAGAGAAGAGGAAATGGCTATGATCCAAATTGCGATAATGTGTACAAGCTCAGAGCCCTGTGAGAGACTGTCAATGTCAGAAGTGGTGAAGATGTTGGAAAGTAAAAAGATGGTGGAGATGGAGAAACTTGAGGATGCTTCAATCCATAGAGAAACAACACGACTTGAAAACATGAACACAATGATGAAGTATTATGAAACGATAGGGCAAGAGATAAGAACAAGCATAAGCATGAGCAATGAAAGTAAATTGATGTGTCTGCATTTTATAGGGTTTTAACTATAGTTTTTAGGTTTGTTTTGAGTCTTTTCCTAGGTCCAAGTGTGCTTTTAGAGTCTTTTTAGTCTTTTGTGAGTCTTTACAGGTCTTAGGTGACTTTGGAAGGAATCTGAGCGTTTTGGGGATAGAAATATGCATCTGGAGCTTAATTGGTTGAAGTCTGATCGAGCTAGAAGGCAGATGAAGTAAGAGCAGAAATTCATTCCGGATCGACTGATCCTTTTGGGATCGACCAGTCCCCGTCCCCGACGCAATCTTTCCTTTTCTGGTTTAAACCGACTTTTTAGGGATTTATTTTACTATTTAACCACGGGGCTCGACCCCTAGAAAGATAACTTTTACTCTACGCCGTTTTTGAGCACTTGTAAGCTTGGGAGAAGATCTCTAATCCTTTCTAACCCTTTGGAGAAGAATTCTGAACCCTATTATCTCTTTTTGCAATTCAAACATGTTTTCTTCATATTTGATTTGTGATTGTTTCTGTTCGATGTCTGAGTAGTCTCTCTGTTGGGTTTCGGGTTTCAAAAGGGGGTTTTATGATTTATTGATTTAGGTTGTTAGATTTGGGATTGATCTCTTGTGTTCTTCATCTATTGTTGTTCTTATTGCTTAAACTAGATTAGCTACCTAGTTTATGATCTTAGGTTTAATTCATCTAGGCATCAAAAGTGTTGTTGAATTACTTGAAAAGAACATAGGTGAGCAAGGTGATCCTTAGCCAACGACAGTTGAAGTTGGGGCACCTTGTGAACATAATCGGACTAGAACTTAATGCTTGCTAGGATTGTTTAGATCCAAACGACGGTTTAGGGTTCATTCGATTTCTTGCTTAGATAACTAACACTGCGACAGTAGGTTAGTTTTATATTTGAGATCCGAGTTCAAGAACGGTTCCTAAAGTTATCCCAATCCATTACCCAATTTCGTGATCATAACCCTTGATTGATTCCCTGCGCCCAATACTTTCTTTTAAATTTACAAACTCTTATTTATTTTCTTTTTTAATTCTGTTACTTGCAAAACAAACTTCCTCTTTGCTTTAGCTATACTCGGTCTATATAATTTCATAGTGTATCGTTTGGTCTCTGTGGATTCGACCCTGAAGTACTACGACGACACCACTAGATCGTGGTTGAGTGTGCTTTGGGTTATTGATTTAACGCCTAGATCAATTTGGCACCGTTGCCGGGGACCATAACGTTGCCTTTGAAATTTTAGATTCACGTTTAGTCTAAGGTTTATTTTACTTTTTTTTACTGACTTGTTCTTGCGTTCTTCCTCTTTCGTTTCAGGTGCATGCAAACAAGAAGCCACAAGCCTACTGATTTGCGTAACCTGCGAAACAAGGAGTTAGCACAACTTGAACGAGAAAACCGGAGAGCAAGAACCCAGGCCTACCCTATGGCCGAAGGAGGAGATACAGGGGCTAATCCGCCCAACCCTCAGCTGGGTGTCGTCCAACAACAGCAGAGGCAGAACCAGCAAGAGCAAGCTGAACTGAATCCACCTGCAAGGCAAGCCACCTTGAGGGATGAAGATGCTCACAACAGGCTATTTGCGAATCGTTCTGCGATTCAACCTCCTGCTCCTGCGAGACAAGACTATGAGATTAAGCACAGTCTCATCAATTTGGTTCAGAACCGTGTGTTTAATGGATTAGCATCAGAGAGCCCTTTGGACCATATTGAAGCTTTTGAGAGATTGGCTAGTACAACAAGGTCTAATGGAGTTCCATATGATTACCTCATGTTGACTTTGTTCCAATTCTCTTTAGGAGATAAGGCTTTGAGATGGCTAAATCTCTTGGACCGAGGATCACTTACCACTTGGGAGCAGTGTAGAGCAGCGTTTTTAAACCACTTCTACACTAAGTCACGATCCGCTATGTTAAGGAGCAAGATCACTACCTTCTCACAAGGTGGTACAGAGTCTTTTTGTGAAGCGTGGGAGAGATTCAAGGAGTATATGAGGGACTGTCCTCATCATGGCTTTTCACAAGAGAATCTTATGAACATCTTCTATGGAGGAATTGACCAGAAGTACCAGATGGCACTCGATACTGCCAGCAGAGGAGATTTTTCTACTAACACTGCCGCTGAAGCAAACCTCTTGATCGAAAACCTTGCAGCGAGTAACAGCAATCATAGCCATGAGTATGATCGTTCTGTGCGTGTTGTTAGCTCCGTGAATACAGATGTTATTAAGAGTCTCACTGCCAAGGTAGACCTTCTTTTGAAGAGAGATCAGCAAGCTGTCAACATGTGCGACGGGCAGACGGGTGCGTATCAGCAAGTTGGAGTGAATTCAGATTTTGAGGGAACAGAGGAGTTGAACTATGTAGGAGGACAAGGGAACTATCAGAATCATGGGTTTAATCAGAATTATAGAAATCATCCTAATCTCTCCTACAGAAGCACCAACGTTGAGAATCCTCAAGATCAAGTGTATCCTCCACATAATCAACAAGGTAACTTCCCACAAGGATTTCAGAACAGAGGTGTTGGATTTAATAGCTCAAATACCCAAGGATACCACGCTCCATCTGCAGCTCCACAAGATAACAAACTCGAATTGATGATGCAAGCACTGTTGGAGGGCCATAAGAAAAGTTCTGCTGAGATTAATGTCAAGATTGATAGCATGTACAATGATTTGACTGGGAAATTTGAGAGGTTGAGTTCACGTGTTGATTCCATTGATAAGAGAGTCTCTGCTATTTCTTCTAGCTCTAAGAACAAAGAGTCATGCAATGCTATAACACTCCATGGTGGGATCAACTCATTTTTGGCTTCCGCAGAGACGGGATCGATCAATCCTGAGACTAGACCAGCCGGTCCCATCCATTCTGATAATTCGAGTTTGATCCCCAGAGAAGTTGGATCGACCGATCCCCCTTATAGATCGATTGATCCCGTCATTGACGAAGAACTTGTCTCGGAAAGTCTCAGATCGACCGATCTACGTACAGAACGGTCAGTCCCTGTTTTAGGTATGGAAAATTCCAGCTCGTTTGTCTCTGATACAGATGCTAAGGAATCACTTCTTGTGGAACCAAAGCCCTATAGGCCACAAATTCCTTTTCCAAGAAGACATGTGAAGAAACCTCTGGATGAAAAGAAGTATGATCGGTACAAAGAAGTTATGAGTGAGTTCACAGCTGACATTTCCTTTACAGAGGCAGTAAAGCATATCTCTTTGTTTAAGAAGGTTTACAATGATGTTGTGGTTGAAGAAAAAGATTTGGTGGAGGTTAAGGCGTTTTTGGCTCTAGAGAAGAAGAACATTCATGCTCCAGCTTTGAAAAGACTACCCAAATTAGAAGATCCAGGAAAATTTGTTGTTCCATGCTCCATCTTAGGAGTGAACTTTGAGGATTCCCTTTGTGACACTGGATCCAGTGTGAACGTAATGTCTAAGGCTGTTGCAGAGAGGTTGGGGATTGATGATATGAAGGCTTCTAAGGTTTCTCTAAAGTTTGCAAATGCTGTCACCACGACTCCACAAGGCTTCATTAACAATTTAGATGTTCGAGTTGGGAATTGCTTGGTTGCTACAGATTTTCATGTTGTGGAAATGAGCGGGGGTTCTGTTATGCCTTTGATTCTTGGGAGACCTTTCTTAGCAACAGTGGGAGCAGTTGTTGACTTGCCTAATAAGGGGATCACTTTCTCCAACATTGATGATAAAGTCTTCTACAACACAATCACTGCAAATAAAGCTATACGACATGGCTCTTGTCTAGTTGTAGAACATGAGAAGGAGGTGGATGTCGTGATATTGGGAGAGAATGATGATAAGAATGAGGTCAACGAAGTCCTGGATGGAGACACTCATTCTTCTGAGAAGAGGTCTAAGAAGGTTAAGAAGAGAGACAAACCAAAGATAGAGAGAGTAATACCAGATCTTCACATAACCTTGGTACCCCAGAAATATGTTAGAGACACCATTGAGTACAAGGTGAAGTGTAAAAGAATATCTAGGCCTTTTTCTAAGGTTACAGCCATCCTCACTCCGGAGTTTAAAGAAAAAGGCCAAGAAGCAATGGATGATATGCTGAAAACAATTTTGGAGCTTAAGCTGACGAATTGGAGAGCTTGTTCTGATATGAGTTCTCATCCTCCCATCACTTGAAACCTGAAACCACGGTCGAGCTATAGACCTTAAATAAGCGCTTATGGGAGGCAACCCATGGGGTTTGTGCTGGCTTACCCTTTTATTTCTTTATTTGTTTAGGATTTTGGTTTTGTTTTTAGGATTTATTACGGCGAAATCACGTCCAGTGTTAAGTGTTTTCAGGAACAGGTTCCGAATGCAGAAGATGCGAAAATTTTTGTTCCAGGAGTTTCGGATCGATCGATCCTCCTTAAAGATCGACCGATCCCGGTGTTTTCTTTTTTGCGGGTGTCTTTAAGTTCAATAATGTTACAGATCGGGTGATCCCACCCTGAGACCGATCGGTCACCACCCTTACCAACACCACTCCAACACCAGATGCGAGATCACCGGTTTTTGTTTCTTGTCCTTACTTTTTCTTTTTCATTTTTTCTTATTTTTTGTTGTCGGAAGTCCCTTTTTCTTGGCTTTTCTTTCACACCGGGACGGTGTGAAGTAAGTCCGGGGGAGGGATGTCTCCAAGTTACTAATGTCGTTTTCTTTGGTTGTTTCCTTTTGATTTTTCGAGTCTTTGAGTCATTTTCTTATTTTTATTGAGTCAAAAAATTTGTGTTGGGAAACTATGATCATTTTCTAGGAGTCTTTGCTTTGAACTAACACTCTTATGATTGCTTTAGTACTTTTGATTCTAGAATAAAGCTTGGAAAGAACATGAGCAGTCTCAACAAGCCCCAAAAGACACTCGCCAAGGAGAACACTAAGTTGAACCAGAAGTTGTCTCTAGCTTTGACATGACTTAACCGGACTTAATTGCTTACCTTGGGGCTTGGTATACATTGGACATGACTCCTCCCTTCAAGCCTTACAGGGCGTGCATCTCCTCACAAAGTATGCTTCCCCTCTCTCTTCCCTTCAGTACTCAGTCAAAAATAAAAATAAAAAGGAGAGAAAAGAAAAAAAAATGAGAAGAAGAGGATATAGGTAATAAAAGAAGTGAACCGAGGGTTGTGCGTAAACCCGTGCATCCTTCGGAACTCATGGAAACCTGTCTGCAAGAAAAGAGCAAAGGATTGATAAAAAAAATAAAATGATACCCTAGANAGATCTTCACATAACCTTGGTACCCCAGAAATATGTTAGAGACACCATTGAGTACAAGGTGAAGTGTAAAAGAATATCTAGGCCTTTTTCTAAGGTTACAGCCATCCTCACTCCGGAGTTTAAAGAAAAAGGCCAAGAAGCAATGGATGATATGCTGAAAACAATTTTGGAGCTTAAGCTGACGAATTGGAGAGCTTGTTCTGATATGAGTTCTCATCCTCCCATCACTTGAAACCTGAAACCACGGTCGAGCTATAGACCTTAAATAAGCGCTTATGGGAGGCAACCCATGGGGTTTGTGCTGGCTTACCCTTTTATTTCTTTATTTGTTTAGGATTTTGGTTTTGTTTTTAGGATTTATTACGGCGAAATCACGTCCAGTGTTAAGTGTTTTCAGGAACAGGTTCCGAATGCAGAAGATGCGAAAATTTTTGTTCCAGGAGTTTCGGATCGATCGATCCTCCTTAAAGATCGACCGATCCCGGTGTTTTCTTTTTTGCGGGTGTCTTTAAGTTCAATAATGTTACAGATCGGGTGATCCCACCCTGAGACCGATCGGTCACCACCCTTGCCAACACCACTCCAACACCAGATGCGAGATCACCGGTTTTTGTTTCTTGTCCTTACTTTTTCTTTTTCATTTTTTCTTATTTTTTGTTGTCGGAAGTCCCTTTTTCTTGGCTTTGCTTTCACACCGGGACGGTGTGAAGTAAGTCCGGGGGAGGGATGTCTCCAAGTTACTAATGTCGTTTTCTTTGGTTGTTTCCTTTTGATTTTTCGAGTCTTTGAGTAATTTTCTTATTTTTATTGAGTCAAAAAATTTGTGTTGGGAAACTATGATCATTTTCTAGGAGTTTTTGCTTTGAACTAACACTCTTATGATTGCTTTAGTACTTTTGATT
>NC_025687.1:27020201-27028169 GCF_000633955.1 Camelina sativa | reverse complement strand
TATCCCAATCCATCACCCAATTTCGTGATCATAACCCTTGATTGATTCCCTGCGCCCAATACTTTCTCTTAAATTTACAAACTCTTATTTATTTTCTGTTTTAATTCTGTTACTTGCAAAACAAACTTCCTCTTTGCTTTAGCTATACTCGGTCTATATAATTTCATAGTGTATCGTTTGGTCTCTGTGGATTCGACCCTGAAGTACTACGACGACACCACTAGATCGTGGTTGAGTGTGCTTTGGGTTATTGATTTAACTCTAGATCATAAATCATCATCAGATCATTAGCAAGTTTGTGTAGATTAAGATGAAACTCAAAGAACTGTCTTTAGATTTCCAGAAACAATCTGAGTTCTTAGGTATATGATAAGTTACGGAGGGTGTATGTAAGGCGTTTTAAGGCACGCACGTGTGAAGGGACGTCTGAAGAAGCGCGTGAGTCGATTTGAAGATTGTGTCGTTAGGCAAACAGAAGAATAAGAAGATACTTTTTAGACTCTAAAAAGATCTGGATTTGAATTTCAAATTAGTATATATGCTTTCTCTTTCTGTTTAGAGAGTTTTATGTTAGAAAGTTGTATAAGAATTCTCCTGCGTGAGATTGAGAGTTGAGCTAGTGATGTGCTAGTGTTCACTCTTCTCTTGTATAACCTTCTTATTAATAAAAATATCGGAGTTTGCTTCTTAACATTTGGTGCGTTGTGACAACCGATCGATTCGATGGAGAAATTGAAGTCGATGGACCCGAAGCTATCTCCGATTCTGTCAGAAGTGTCGCCGGGAGCTGATTCCGATCCGATTCCGGAGATTTTTTTATCGGATTAATACGCTGAACTCATTATTTCATGAAGAGCGCGCGCGGACTCGCATGATTCAACACTCCTTGGAACAGATCTTGCTTCGTCTTCCTCCGATGGGAGCCGATCGCGATTCCCCAGGGCCGAGTCGCACTGCTCAGTCATTTTTTCACGAGGATCTTTCTCAGGTATCGCCTCGTGCTTCGGAACCTCGCCGTAGTAACTTTGGTCCTGATTATCGGGAGAAATTGCTTAAGAATGTGGATATGCCTGTGTTTGATGGTGTAAATATTCACGGTTGGTTGTCGTTGGTGGAATGTTACTTTCGCATCGGCGGATTCTCAGATCTGGAGAAGTTGGATTTGATTTCGGTACATTTGGCTGGTGATGCGTTAGGGTGGTTTAATTGGGAGATTAACCGTGTTCCCTTTGATGACTGGGTTCATTTTAAGAAGCGCCTCCTTCTGCGTTTTGGCAATTTGCGCGTGAAAGGACCCAGCCAGAGCTTATTTTGTATCAAGCAGGAAGGTTCAATGGCTGAATACGTTAGGAAGTTTGAGGATCTCTCTGCGCAGGTTTCGGGTTTAGATGATGTGAAGTTAGAAGGTATATTTTTGAATGGTGCAGGAGCTGGTATACATGATGAAACCTCATGATTTACCTGAATTGATTGCGGTGTCGTTGTCTATGGAGTCGAGTACGTTAAGGTCTGTTATGCAGAGGGAAAAACCAAAGGCGATAGAAGCTCAGAAACAGTTGGTTCCAGCCGCTACAGTTTCTGTTCCTACACCACTCCTTGGTTGGAAGTCTAAGTCTACATTCGGTGATGCTACTAGAGGGGTGGAGAAACAATCAGTCGAGAAAGGAGCTCCACCTGTTCTACCTCGTCCTCAGAGGCATCGAACAAGTGCTGAATTGGATGATATGCGTAGGCGAAGTATTTGTTTCAAGTGTCAAGGGAAGTGGTATAAAGGACATGAGTGTCTCAACAAGGAGCTGCAGATTTTAACAGTGTTGAATGATTTTGTGGTGGAAATTTTACAAGAGCATCAGACATAGGAGGATTCTGATGTTGAGTTGGTTGAGAGTCTTGTGGGTCAATGTATGGAGCTGTCTTTTAGTTCTTTTATGGGGATTTCATCTCCTAGAACAACTAAGATGCGAGGGATGATTATCAGAGATGCTGCTTTGATTATGTTAGATTGTGGTGCTACACATAACTTCCTAACTCCGACACTGGCAAAGAAATTGAAGCTTAACGCTACACCTAATGCTCATTTGGATATTCTTTTGGGCACAGGTGTCACTGTCAAGGGTTCTGGTGTGTGCAAGGGTGTCAGTTTCACTATCCAGGGCGTTACTTTTACCACAAATTTTATCATTTTGGAGTTGGGACATGTAGATGTCATTCTTGGGGTTCAGTGGTTACGTACTTTGGGAAATTGCAGAGTAAATTGGGAGACTCACGAGATGTCATTTATCTATCAAGGTCGTGAAGTGAAGTTGATTGGTGAGTCTGACTCTCAATTGACTTGTGTAGCTCTGAAAGCTACTTTGTTTAGTGAGCACGATGATGATTGTGGGTTTTCTTTGTTGGAGCAAGCTGGGGATACTCCTCCTCCCTTGCTGGAATGGCCTCGAGAGGTGGAGACAGTGTTGTAGCAGTTTGAAAATGTCTTTGTTCAACCTTCCGGTCTGCCATCTATACGTGGCCACGAACATGCTATTGCATTACTACCTGGTGTTGGAGCAGTCAGTGTTCGTCCGTATAGGTATCCCCATGCTCAGAAGGAAGTGATGGAGTCCATGGTGAAGGAGATGTTGTCCACCGGCATCATTCAACCAAGTCACAGCCCTTACTCTAGCCATGTGCTATTGGTCAAGAAGAAAGATCACACTTGGCGTTTTTGTGTGGACTATAGAGCTTTGAACAGGGCTACTGTGATCGATAAATTTCCTATCCCAGTAATTGATCAGCTTTTGGATGAGTTGAATGGGCTACTGTGGGAATCAATCTGTTTTATAAGTGTCAAAATAGACAAAAGCAGAGAATCCTAATGTAACTACTTACACACAAGATTTACATTTGGTTCTTCTTCTCCATTTTTTCTCATTTCAAATCTTTTTCATCTTAAATCAATTTTCTTCCACAAAGTTGGTAGGCTCGCTTAGAACATACTTAGGTAGCTCATACTTCGCACCTCCAGGGAAATAACATGACTAGTTAGGACCATGAAGAAACAATCACAAAGGCAAGAAAAAGATTTGAACTTTCACCTCTCTCATCATAGCAGACTGTGAGATCCGTGTTCTGAACAATGACTCCTGCACTGTCTACAATTGCTTGTGCAAGAGATATGTCAGCTTCAGCAGCAGCGCGAAGCGCATCCCATATCTCTGCCATTACCAAGTGTAAAAATACACCATGTTGATACTAAGATTAGATGCAAACAGAGGAAAAACAAAGTATATCATTACTTTGACACAAAGTTTCTATGATTTCCCTTAACTCTGGTCTCTAGTATATGATTACACTGATGAAGTTGAGCATTTGATCCGTAGCAACCCAAGCAGATGATGAAGATGAGAAGAAAAAGACCATACACAGCTTTCTCGGCCGAGAAAAAGATGAAACCCATCTCTCTCGTTTTCTTTAATTTTTCCTCGTGAAAAAAAACAAACCCAAACAGACACTCTCAATTCTCAAAGAGACCAAACGATTGAGAGAACTGAGAGAGAAAGAAGAAGAAGCAAAAAAAGTGTAGCTTTTAGTATTCACTTAAATAATACAGTAATATAAGTTTGCCAAAAAAAAGGAATAAAATAATTATAATAATCTATATATAATAACAATCCGGACTAACAGTTGTGTTCTTTCAATCGTACCTTTTGGATATTTTTTGAAAAGTCGTGTTGGATCACTAAAATAGTTATTTATGAAAAGTTACAACTGTTCACCGTAGAGTTGTGATTATTGGAACATTCGTATCTTTTGAAATCTATATATATTTGTCTGTTTGAACTGTTTTCATTTTTATTGCCATAACACAAAATCAACTAAAATTTCAATCTCAACAGTTTATAATTTTTTCTAAATTACTTTCTAGCATTCACTCTTTTAAAAGTCAAAAAATTCATCTAATTCTTGATTTAACAAAAGATTTTTAGAATGATGAATAAAATAGCAATCCGAATAAATGCCACCAAAAGTTGTGTTTTTTCAATCGTATCTTTTAGAAAATTTTCCAAAAAAACCTTGTAAATAAATTAAATTATGTGTTTTACAAAAAATTGTGATTGTTTCTTGTAACGGTTGTTTGATAAGTTGCAACTGTTCATTGTAGAGTTGTGTTTATTCAAATATTCATATCTTTTAAAATCTATATATGTCTGTTTGTCTGTTTGAACTGTTTTCATTTTTTTTTCATTACACAAAATAATATAAACTTTCAACCTCAATGGTTTTTACAGCTTTCTAAATTATTCTCTAGCATTCATTCTTTTAAAAGTAAAAAAATTTCTCCAATTTTGATTTAACAAAATATTTTTGGAATGATAAATCTAATTTACAACTTTTAGTTAATTTCAAATATAAAAATTTAATGAAAATACCTGGATTTTTTTTCCAAGAATTAGATGGATTATATACTGAGTTTTTGAGTTTGACTTTTCAATATGGTAATAACTATGCCTTCTATTTAAAAGCAGTTTATAATTTTATATGGGTTATTAGGTATAAATATAATCCAGTGCATACATAACAGTTGCGATTTTTCGTAGAACCTTTTCGTAAAATATTTGTTTTTATATGTTTTTTTGAAAAGTAAATTTGAAACAGTTGTATCTGTTCATTGTAGAGTTGTGTTTTTCACTATATTTTATTTATATTTTTCATCACAACTTTTCGTTCTAATAGGTGTGTCTATTTAAATAATAATAACAAACTGAATAAATGCGAAAAATATTTGCAACTTTTTGTAGTATTATTTTTCAAAAAAATTGTTTTTATTTGTTTTTCTTAAACTCAAACAATTGTATTTATTCATTGTATTGTTGTGTCTTTTCACTATATTTTATTCATATTTTTTATCATAATTTTTCATTCTAATAGGTATGTCTATTTAAATAGTCATGTCTTTTGAACTTTTTTTATATTTGTCTCTTCATCAATAATCGTTGAAACAAATTTTCAGCTTTATGTTGAATCTAAATAATTTGGATATTAATATCTAATATTAAACATTATTCTATAATCTAAATCAAATTTTAGAAATGATTATAGCAATATAGAAATATAATTAAACTAAATATATAATTTACAGTTGTGTCTATTTATCGTAACTTTCGTTAAAACTATGTTCATTTATTTTATTTTGTTTTTAAAAGTTGTGTATTTTAATCTTAATTTTTCGTTGATACAGTTTCACTCACTATTAAATATATTTTAATTATAATTATTTAATAGAAAATTATATTTACTCACTATAACCATTAGTTCAATATTGTCAGTTAGGATCACTTTGTCATAATGATTTTTTAATTGTATTTATTTATCATAATTCTTCATAAATTATCTTATATATTTATTATACTTTAAACAATGTTTTTTTGCAAAGTTGCGTCTATTATACATAATATTTTTTGTTATAAGTTTTCATTTTGATGGTTTTGATTTTAGTAACAGTTTATGTTTAATATTTATGTGTTCAAACTACTCTATTATATTCAAATGATTTTATAATGTATAATTTTAAATTTTATTTACTTTTTCTAAAATATTTCTCATGCGACATCGCGGGGATCTGAGTTCTAGTAATAATAATCATATATAAACATTAATAACAAAATCTCATAACTATATACATATTTTAGTATTTAGCCACCGATGATGAATACTTTATGTGGGGCTTATAGTCTTCGTTTATGTTATAAATCATTAACAGTAAGCTGTAGCAAATTTTGTGATTTTAGATTTCGTACTTATAATAATAGTAGATATTCACCCGCGATATATCGCAGGTCTATTTTTTAATATAAATAAAATGATATTTGTTTTGTAGATTAACTATATTAATAACTGATATTTAATTTGGATTTTTAAAATGTGTAACCTTACAAATACAAATATATATATTTTTTTGATAAAAATACAGATATATATTAATTAGTGTAGAAAATATTTTGTTTGAGGTTTATTGTTTTATATTATAGGAACTATAACATACAATTAAATACTGTGTGTTTATAGAATTAATTCATATTGTTTTGTAAAATTGGAAATTAAATATTAATAAAATTAATTATAAATTAATACTTAATGTTAAAGGTAAGTCTGGGCATAAAAACCGTACCTGAATACCCAACCCAGAATCCGACCCGAAAAACTGAGTTCGGGTTGGGTACGGTTTGCCTATAAAACCCTATTGGGTTCTATTTTCTAATACCCGTGGGTTTAGGTTAGGGTCGGGTAATACCCGGTATCCGTTTGGGTACCCATTAAACCCAAACATATAAACATATTTATAATACTTATCATTAATATAATGCAATTACCTCAAAATTATGATTATAATTTTGAATATTTCATTTAGTTTTATACCTAAATATCAAAAATAATAAAAATATCTAAAATATTTTGTCACATAAGTCAAAATTTAATTAAATTTCAATTTAATGAATTTTAATTATTTTTTTTTGGGTACCCGGTAGTTCGGATACTAATTGGGTTCTAAAATTTGTAACCCAAACGGATCCGAACCCGATATTACCCAAACCGAACCGAACCCATATATCTAAAAATACCGAATGGGTTCTATTTTTCTAAACCCGTTTACCCGAACCCGAATGGGTAATACCCAAACCCGAACGGGTTACTGGAATGGTTCCTATTGTTTTGGAAATTTTATTAGGATAGGAAATCTTGTTTTCAAAAATCAAAACTTAATATTAATTACTTAAATGAAAAACAAATTAATAATTAATGTCAATGGCATGCTTGTAAATAGGTATGGATTTCAGGATTTATTTGCTAAATGTCTCCAAAAATGTATATATAGATGTTTCATCATTTTCCCTTGTTAAATATTTGATTTTGTTAAAAAAAAATTGAACAAATATTTCCTTGATTTTGTAAGACATTTGCATTGGTAGTTTCAGGAAGAGTTTCACACATTTAAAATAAATCAAAAATAAAAAATAATAATATTTTTAACAAAAAAAAAGAGAATTGTTTCTCGATGGTTATGAGAAACTTTGAAAAACCCAGAACCTATCAGATTATGACAGATGTCACTATTTAAGTAGATAGATTTTGTTATAAGAAACTTTTTCTACAAAAACTTAAAATCATAATTAAATAGTTTATTTGTTGTTTTACTTTTTTATTTTTTTATAAATTTTAAAATAAAATTAGCTATCTAACAAGTTCCATTATACATAAAATTAAATATATTTACTATGTAATTTAATATGATTACCAAAAAAAAATAAGTAATTTAATAAGTTTAAAAATATTTTTAATAATTTTGATTAAATGCAAAAAATAAAACATAAATATTCAAATAAAATTAAATTAAATATATTAAGTTATATTAAAATAATAATATTATATTAATGAGAATTTTAAATGAGTGAACATACAATATTAAGAAGAGTTTCTCATTGAGTTCTCACCAATGCATATCCTCTAATGTTTTAGTTACTATTTAATGAAACAATACTCATAAAAAGTGATGTAGGCCTTGCTCTCATTGGTAACTAAATTGATGGGTGGAAGTGGTGGATTGACTTAGTTCCTGATTGGTAGCACATTTTTAAGACTTTAAAAAAATTTTAAAGCCTTCACACTCTCAATTCTTTTCACTCTATGTTTATTTTACTTTATTTCAAAGTATGCCATTTGAACTTTATTTTATTTTATTTTTTGAAAATTTTCAGTTGTTTGTTATAAAATTTGATTGATATGTGTATATCAGGTTAATATAGTTGTGTCTGTAAATTGATTAAAAGAATCTTAATGATTAACAATTCATGACTCAATCTTCACATCGGTAAGATCATCTAAAAGTATCCTCGAGGAAGATGATGAACGTCCTTCTTCTTGCTGTTGTAGGCTAACATCTTTGCTAGGCTCGGAGAAGGAAGAATCGACCCACGGACCGTCCATCGA
>NC_025687.1:26951949-27019595 GCF_000633955.1 Camelina sativa | reverse complement strand
CTCCCTTGTTCTTGCAAGACATATGCCCAATCAAGAAGGTAAACGAACTCTTCTTTTGGTCTGTAATTTGTGTTGCTCTTTCCACTCACAATCTCTAAGCAGACAACACCGAAGCTGTAAACATCTGCCTTGTCTGTTAAGTAACCTCTCATTGCATACTCTGGAGCCATGTAACCTCTGCATGGATGAAATATAAATTCTTGTAAGTGTTAAGCGCTCGCTATGAAATTTAGAAAAGATAAGTAATGAACACTCACATTGTTCCTGCAATCCTTGTGCTGATATGTGTATTCTCTTCTTCGTCGAGTTTAGCTAGACCAAAGTCAGATATCTTAGCATTTAGAGACAGATCAAGAAGCACATTTGTCGCTTTTATGTCTCTATGAACAATCTTCAGCCTTGATTCCTCGTGTAGATAAGACAATCCTTTCGCAATCCCTAAGCATATCTTGTTCCTTGTTGACCAATCCAAGTGAAGTCTCTGTTTTTCTGTGCCTGTTAAGATAACCCACAGGAGACTTTAGCTTAAAGATCAAGAACATAAAACTATCTTTCTCAGATGGACAAAAAAACCAACCAAAGAGTGCGCGAGCGAGACTGTTGTTCTCTAAGTACTCATATACAAGCAAAAGCTCTTTCCCTTCGATGCAACAACCATAAAGTTTCACAAGATTTGGGTGTTGCAATGCAGAGATCATCCCAATCTCAGTCACAAATTCTCTGTTTCCTTGCTTAGATTTTGATGAAAGCTGCTTCACCGCGATGGTCATTCCATCAGCGAGAACACCCTAATAACCAAAACACATTATAACACCAAACGTAAAGAACTTGTGAAGATGTGTAAAACCAAAGCAATCATGATCACCTTATAAACTGGTCCAAATCCTCCTTCACCAATCTTGTTTTCTGGATCAAAGTTATTAGTAGCACGTTTGATTTGTTTCAATGTGAATGATCCTGTCTGCAAATCAAGTCCCCTAAGCTCTTCTGATAAAACAAAAAAAGTAAGATTTGAAAGAAACAATCAGATCTTGAAAATGAGAAAGAGCATTTCTTGAAAATGATGTTTTCTTTCTTACCATTTTCATCCACTTCTTTTTTTCCACCTAAGTAACCTGTAAGCCAGAGGATTAGAAGTACCAGCAACCCGAAAACCGCACACGCTGCAATTACAATGCCTGCAACTGCTCCATTGGACAATTCTTTTCCATTATCAACCTTGAAATCTACAACAGCAGGCAATATAGTATAGAGAGAACAATCACCCACTTACTCACTCTAACATAATTTCAAACAGTTGAGAAATATTTGGATAGGAAACTCACTTGGTGTAATCGTTATGGCAGATATGAGAGGCCCGTAAACACTTCGTGTTGGTATTCCGTTTGTGCCTTTTCCTGTCCATTGCAAATTAATCTCCAACGTACTTCCATTCACTTGAACTTCATTAATTTTTCGTATGAAGGGTTTACCAACTCCACCTGCTCTCTCTGCTATGTTGAAGTCCCTCTCCAACAAATTCCCCTGCACAAGAGAATCATCCCATTTTGAATTCTAATCCAAGAAACTGAAACTTTCTTCTTTGTTTTGCTAAACTCACTTGGACATAAATGTCAAATATTCGCCCCCCTAAGCTACTAAAAGTCTGGTCATTGGAGAACATAATCTCTGCAAAATGGAGCTGCACTTTGTAACTTCCTTTTCTCATGCATAGTCCATAGTACTTGAGTGACTGTGGAGAAAGACGGGCTGTTTTGTAATACTCTGGAGTTGTATCATTGATCAATTTAAATCTGTCAGTTGCTAAGTAGGACGCATCGTCCTTGCCTAGCCAAACTCCAGAACTGCTGTATCCCCAACTTTCAGAGACGGAAGAAAAAGTTGATAGGCCTCTACTGTTCAAGTCATCTGTATACGTGTCTTTGTCAGTCTTGAGTCTGCTTCCTCCACAATTGATGAACAGGGAAGACTCTGCGAGAACCCGGAAACAAAAATGTAACTGGTTAGCTAGGGGTTTCTTTCTAGGTAAGATTGAATCTTTGAGATGCAAACTCACGATCTGCATCTCCTGGACATGGAAGATCTTCTCTCAAGCACCATTGAGTACTACACAAGTAAAGTTGTTTCTATTTTGTAAGTATCTTTGGTTTTCGGGTTTCGGAAAAGAGGGAGAAAAAGGAGACTCACGAGTTATCGGTTACTGACGGGTAGCTGGAGATCAAGTTCCTGAAAAATGTTAACCAATAGTGCTGATTAGAAAAAACATATAGACAAAGTTAAAGTTGAAAAATCACGGATATGAAACAAAAACAGTGCTTACACATCAAGCTGATTACAGCTTACAGTAGGTGGCTGAGTGAAATTGTTGTCAGATAAATCACTGACAACAGATCAAGAAATTAATGACCCGAGATAATCATCAAAGTCGAGGTAAGTTATTTAGTTTGCTTACAGGCTTTCTTTACTGTTGATGAGGAACTGAGGAACTGGACCAGTCAATGAGTTATTATTCAGATACCTAAAGCAGCAAAGTAGTTAACATTCAGTTTTTGAAAGTAAAGATTTTATATCATCATTATATGTTGATAATTTGAAACTTACATATAGTTAAATTTCTCAAGATTCCGAAATGTGTCTGGAATTACACCGGTTAGCATGTTTGAGCTTAAATCTCTGCACACACACATGTACAAACTTTAATGTGGGCCTTGGATCACATTATTAGCCTTTTAGCTGTGAAATTAGAAATAGATTTTTGACTTACAGTTCCTTCATCACACTCATGGAGGTGCCAATGTAATCTGGTATAGGTCCCCTTATCAAACAATTTCTTAGTACCCTGATGAAGTTGGTAGAATGTTAAACACTGTTTGATGAAACAGAGTTTATAAATTGAGTTGAATCAAACTTCGATCAACACTTACAATCGTTCTATGTTCGTCATATTTTTCAGGTCTGGAAAAGAAGAGGCCGGTCCACGCAAATCGGTTATCCTCCTGATAAGAGAGAGAGCTTTATTAAGCTCAAAAGTTTTGATGACAAGCATGCAAAAGTATAAGGTAATTATTAAACTCTTTGGTTACTTACAATTCAGTCAAGTTCTTCAAGTTTGATATTGAAGCTGGAATTGGACCTTCCATTGATGTGCCTTGAAGGTCTCTGTAGAATTAACAGTTTAGTCACTACAAATTTTACAGTTTAATCAGAGAAATGACGGTTACTCACAGCCTATCGAGCAGAGTCCAGTTTCCGATAAAATCAGGTATCTTGCCAGATAGAGAGTTTCCATCAATCCGACTGCAAGAAACAAATGAAGCTTTTAGAATCAGTCCAAAGTTTCCATCAATCCGACTGCAAGAAATCTCATGTATCTCTACTTACAAATCAGTCAAGTTCTTAAGATTGCTTAAGGACTCAGGGATCGGACCAGTGAAGTTGTTTGAAGAGAGTAGCCTGTATTTATAAATACACCAAATCACTAAGTAAAACTGAAATAACAATGAAGGGAAAAAAAAAGTATATAATAAAAGATCTTACAATCTTTTCAAGCTTCTTAAGTTCCCTAGGTTTGAAGGAAGTGGTCCTGTAAATAAATTAGCTTCCAAAACCCTGCAAATTCGTTTTTTACATATTAGAATATAAGTCAATTCTAGTTTGACGAAAACAAGATAAGATATGTTACATTACACTTCAGTAAGCGTAGTAATCTCTCCGAGTTGATGAGGGAATGGTCCAGAGAGACGGTTTCCGATTACAGACCTTTTAGTAAACAGAAACGGAAGAATCAGGACAACTTCACTATTATTATCACAAGAAAAAAAAAAAAGTAAAAATATATATGTGTTGCAGAGAATGGTTACAAGATTTTAAGCGGAATTTGAGACAATGTCGCAGGTATCGTTCCATTGAGAAAGTTCCGAGTAAGATCTCTGTAAGAAAAAACGAAAGGCAAAACATAAACCGAAGATTGCTTGAGCTCCAAGTTTCAGACATTTTGCGAAGAATGAAGGAACATTGAGAAAAAAATGTGCTTACATCTGTTGAAGACTCGTGAGGTTTCCGAACTCAGACGGGAAAATTCCAGGCAAGCTTAAACTTTTGAGCTGTCTGTTGATGAAAATCAAGAAGAGAAAGTTTTTGTTTTAGAACCATAACTCTGTTTCTTACTTGGAAAGTTACTGAGGTGACAAATAGACATATACTTACATGTTTGTGACATGACAAACTGAGCTGGCATTGAAAGTACAGTCGCAGGTGATGTTACTGGTCGGTGGGTTTTCCAATGAGCTGCCAACAAAGTTCCATTTTCCGTCGGAACAAGAAGTCCTCTCGATGTTCACTGTTTGGTTTTGTAGCTTTGTAAAGATCGTCCGCAATGTTTGAACTGTGCAAAATTGGTCAAACATTTAAAGTCATACTTTTGATATAAATCAGGAAAGTCCAATTAATAAATTAAGAATGAGAGATTAAACAACTACTATAATAAATCTCAATCTGAACGTCTCTGTAATTGACCCAACTTGCACATATTGAAAGAGATTTATTCGTTTACAACACATTTTTGAGAAAAATTATACATATATTATCCGGATGGGACAAATGATCATATATTAGACAGAAAAAGAAAAAAAGAATTCATACAATAAAATGATAAATCACTCTTTTACATTCTACCAAAAAAAAAAAAAAAAATCACTCATTTACAAATTGACGTACTAGAAGAAGGTCTTATAATAAAATGGTAATCATGATCCGATCGGTTTCATTTTATCATACATGAAGTCATGAATTTGAGATACAAACCATGAACTTAACATGCGTATACATGAAAAAACGTAAAAAGTGTGTGTTCTTTTAGTCAACTATGTGTACCTAGTTTTTAAGCTTTTGCATCGTGCAACTATGACGACCCACCATTCAATTATGAAATATTGAGCGAAATTGAAATAAATCCAATTAGTATTCTTAGCAAAAAAATTGTTTTTTCAGCGTTTTATTTGTCAAATATGACGAAAATTTGACTTTAGAAATTTTAAACCTTATACCAAAAGCTAATAATGGATAATCACGATCTCTTGTGGAATTCTTGAATTTTTTTTTTTTGGTAAAGTGGAATTCTTGAATTCACAATCTAGTTAGTTTTTTTTTTTTTTTTTTGGTCTCAAGAACAAGAAGCATCGAATTATTGAAACTAAAGTCGAAGAAATCAAAGGAATTTATAAGAAATGTGTGTGTGGATTACACAAAAGATTGAGACGCACCTCATCTTCTGGCAAAAGTGGTTGAGCATTTGATCCAAAATTCTCCAATAAGCAAATGAAGATGAGAAGAAGAGCATACACAACTTTCTCTGTCGAGAAGATGAAAACCATCTTCTCGATTTTGTTCTGGGGAAAAAAACCAAACAGACAAGACGAGACTAGAGTAGACGATTGAGAGAGAGAGCGAGAAAGAGATATAGAGGAGTTGAGAGAGAAAGAGGAAGAAGAAAGAAACAGTTGTGAAAAAGCTTTTAGTGTGTTCATATATATATACATAAAAAAATGAGGAAAAAAAAATCCTGATAAATGTATTTTGTCAAAAAAAAAAATACATTACTATTATCTTATAAAAAAATAACTCATATAATAAAAAAATGAGGAAAAAAATCCTGATAAATGTATTTTTAAGATATACTGTATGTACTTATGTAGCCGCCGGAAATTAATAATTTGTGTGGGGTTTAACTAGCTGCTTTCTAATCTTCATTTGTATTTTAAAATATATTACTATTATCTTAAATATTTGATGAATTTAGTTTACTTTTCTTACACATTCTACATTTGTATATGAATAAATAGTGATATGGTTTTGTTCTACATTTGGTCTTAAAGAAATAAATATTACGATTATCTTAAATATTTGATATATTTAGTTTACTTTTCTTATAGATTCTACATTTGTATTTGAAATATATTGTTGTATTTAGTTTAATTAATGTGCGCATCAAGTTGTATTTATTTTTTAGATCAATTTCAATAAATTTTAAAATTACTAATTTAATGTATATGAAAAAACAAACCATATTTACCAAATAATATAAAAGTGCATATATTTATTTTTGCATACGTTCCTATCCTACCCAGAAGGATCCACGTTCGGCTTCCGCTGTTTCTGACGATCATAATTAATTAAATAAATTAAAGTATTATTATTGTAGTCAAAACACACACTGTAGCTTTTTGTAAACTATTAAAACTTTATAAAACTAGAACAAGACCTTGTCTCCCCATGCAAAAAGGTTAATTTTTCTACTTTAAACGTAGAAATGTTAAACAAATGGCCAATGGACATGTTTTTTTTTTTTGATAACTTAAGGGACATATGTTTTTCTTGACTGCTTTATTAGTTTTACTTTTACACATAGCTTTTAAATAAATAAATAATTGATCTTTTTAATTTCAAGTTCAAAGCACCGGAGTCCAAAAGGATTGGCTGTGATGTTGTCTATAAGCAGCTATACGCACTTAGCCCAAAATCTTGATTGTTTATGGTTTATTAGACCTTAGAAGGTATAGAAAATATTTTGTCTTAAAAGTTTTTATAAATTACATTACGTTTTTGACAAAACAGTAATGTCGTTAATTATGTGTTGTTATACGTTGATATTTTGACGCTTTATAAATTTGTGACATTGCAAATTCTAAATGTATAGAAAAAAATCTGACTTTGGTCTTGACAAACTTGATGAAGAGGACAACCACTCACATTAGCACTCGAATATATAGCTGGAGCATTGTAAGTTATGTCAGGCAAGATTTGCTTATATCACACAACAGATTAGTTGTTTTTTTTTTTTTTTTGGTCACCAACAGATTAATTGTTTTGCAATATTTTTGCAGCGGTTACATGGTATTGTAATTCTAGAGATAGTTCATGGCAGGAGTAATAAGATAGAACGATCCATGGACAATTCTACTTTCTCTCTTATTGACTCGTTAATTAACCAATTTTCCTTTTGATAACATTATTTCACGTTAATCATTGAGTAAAAGTCTCAAACTTTTTTGTTCTTCTTTCCCTAGGTGGAGGGTATTGAGGGATCAGAATAATCTGTTGGAAACTGGTGGATCCGAGACTCGGATCAGATTACAACAGAGAAGAGGAAATGACCATGATCCAAATTTCGATAATGTGTCCAAGCTCAGAATCCTGTGAGAGACCGTCAATGTCAGAAGTGGTGAAGATGTTGGAAGGTAAGAAGATGGTGGAGACGGAGAAACTTGAGGATGCTTCAATCCATAGAGAAACAACGAGACTTGAAAACATGAACACAATGAATAAGTATTATGGAACGATAGGGCAAGAGATAAGTACGAGTATGAGCATGAGTGATAAAAGTAAATCATCATCAGATCATTAGCAAGTTTGTGTATATAACATATTAAGATGAAACTCAAAGAACTGTCTTTAGATTTCCAGAAACAATCTGAGTTTTTAGGTACAAGTCAGAGAGAGAGAGAGAGAGAGAGAGAGAGAGAGATGTGGGAATCAATATTTTTTATAAGTGTCAAAATAGACAAAAGCAGAGAATCCTAATGTAACTACTTACACACAAGATTTACATTTGGTTCTTCTTTTCCTTTTTTTGTCTTTTCAAATCTTCTTCATCTTAAATCAATTTTCTTCCACAAAGTTGGTAGGCTCGCTTAGAACATACTTAGGTAGCTCATACTTAGCGCCTGGAGGGCAATAACAGCACTAGTTAGGACCAAGAAGAACAATCACAAAGGCAAGCGAAAAAAAGATTTGAACTTTCACCTCTCTCGTCATAGCAGACTGTGAGATCCGTGTTCTGAACAATGACTCCTGCACTGTCTACAATTGCTTGTGCAAGAGATATGTCAGCTTCAGCAGCAGCGCGAAGCGCATCCCATATCTCTGCCATTACCAAGTGTAAAAATACACCATGTTGATACTAAGATTAGATGCAAACAGAGAAAAAAAAAAGTATATCATTGTTTTGACACAAAGTTTCTATGATTTCCCCTAACTGTGGTATATCATTACACTGACACAATAATTGCCTTGAAGTTCAATGGTAAACACTTGAAATTCTCAACCTAGTAAAATATCTTTTCACACAAGTCTGCTGATGAAGTTCAGCAAAAAGGGTCCTTAGCTCAGTGGTAGAGCAATTGACTGCAGATCAATAGGTCACCGGTTCGAATCCGGTAAGGCCCTTTTATTTCTTACCTTTTAATCCTTCCTAATCCCTACAATTCCTTTTTCACAGACCTTTAAATAATCATATGGTAAATCAATGACTATTTCGTATTCATCTCTATGTGTAAGTCATCTCTAACAACCATAGGGTTTCTTTCTTGGCTCAGTAATTGAGTAATTGACCTACCAATAGCTCACCGGTTCGAACCAGTAGGACTTAAACCTCTCTTTTTCTCTCTTTCCCAATCACCAATACCCCTTTTTCACAAAACCTTGCAGATCAATGCCTATTATATAATCTTCTCTCTGTGTAACTCATTAACAAACAACAAAGGGTCCTTAGCTCAGTGGTAGAGCAATTGACTGCAGATCAATAGGTCACCGGTTCGAATCCGGTAGGGCCCTTAAAAGTCTCTCTTTTTTCTATCCTTCAGTCACCAATATCTCTTTTTTGCAGATGAAAGACTAATCTATAAACCTTCTTGTACAACTCATTGCTAAACAACCAAAGGGTCCTTAGCTCAGTGGTAGAGCAATTGACTGCAGATCAATAGGTCACCGGTTCGAACCCGGTAGGGCCCTTAGAATATCTCTTTTGTCCCCTCCCTCCCAATCACTAATATCCCTTTTCTACAAACCTTCCAATTCTTTATTGTGTAATCAAATGGTATAAAGCAAAAAAGAAAACACAACTCAAAAAATAAAAATCAAGGCAAGCTCAAGGAATAAGTAACAGTTACCTTTCCTACCGCCATAATGAGGAGCAGTGTCCCAAAACTCTTCTCTCAGTTTCATAAGCTCAGCTTTGGTGATCGGTTGGGTGTGCTTCCATGGTTTCGGCTTCCTAATTTTCTTCACTGACCCTGTAAAGAAACAAGAAGTTATCCATCTGAATGCAATGCATATATTAAAAGATCTAATATGCAACATCAATCATAAGGCATTGACAATAAAGATTGAAAAGCAAGTCCATTGGCAGCAACTAGCTTTATCGGTGTAGATCATTCACTTAATTTTCTTTCCATAAAAGAAAAGCCAACCATAGTTAGTAGATATGTAGATGCACATAAACAAAACATACACATATAAAAATCTAAAAACATAAACAAATCCTTCACTAGAATCAATAATTAAAACATCAAAGATTTGTAACTGAATCAAACCCCATCAGATCAGATAAAACCTAAACCCTAAAATTTCAATGAACAAAATCTACATCAAGGTTGGAACAAAAGAACACTCTAAACATATTAATTACACATCTAGGGTTTTTTCTCATCTACTCCGAAAACAAAACAAAAAAAGATGATTCCTTTTTTCGCCTTATCGAATAAAATAGAACAGAGTAAAGTCGTAGAACTAAGAAAGATTCGATCTCACCATCTCCTTGCGACTGTGTTGATCCAGCACAACCCATTAATCTGCTTCTTTCAACCCTTCAAGTAAAAAAAAAAAACACAAATTCTCTCGCAGAAACGGATTCAGACAGAACAAGGGTTTTGTCGAAGCTTCATCGAAACCAATCAAAGTCGCAAACTTTTCACCTTCCCTTTAAAAAAGAGAAAGCAAAGATATTTCTTTTGTTCGAATCTTGAGACACACAAATCAGATGTCGGTAGAATGAAGAAGAAGAAGAAGAAGAAGAAGAAGATCAAGACCGAGTTGAATCGGCGGTGTTGATGATTGTGACATTATTTTGTGTAAATCTTTTCGTTTATTTAAAGATTTGATTTTTTTTCTTTGGGTTTTTTTTTTTTTTTGGCTTCGCTGTTTTCTCAATTAAAGGCAAAAAATGTTTCTAAATCCAATGCGAACCAATGTTACATCACCCAATCAGATTTCACCACGTCATCCTAATTATTCTTTGGATTGAAGAATCTATGCACTTTAAATCTTTTATCTTTTAACTAATAATTGATCATGGCTTAATTTAAGTTGATCAGGTTGAGAAAAAGAATTAGGCAATAATCATTCACTTTTAAAAGTCGCTACCAGATTTGTTTTTGTTGTTATTTAAAGAAGGAATAGTTGAATTTGTTAATTAATCCCGTAGATAATGATGGTATACAATAATATTGCTATTGCACTGAGATTTTTTTTTTCTTTTCAAAACAAGATTGCAATTTTTAATTATTTAAACCGAAAGATATTTATGTATGGTAAATAATCTTGAGAAATGAATCACATTTTCTTTTTTTTAAGAAGGAACACATGCTTGAATTTTTTTATATATTATTATTTCCTACTATTTATTTAGTAAGAGTTTATTTTAAAGAGATTAAGGCCATGAATGCTTTGTAGTTTTTAATTGGCTTTTAGTTTTTAGTTTTTGGTTTTTGCCTTTTTGACTTTTGGTTTTTATTTTGTTTTTTAGTTTTTTTGACTTTTGGTATAGATTTTAGTTTTTGCATAATCTTGAATGGTAGAAAAATGATTTAGTGGGGTTATTGGTTCGAGATTTGAATATATTTTTAAATATTTTAATTGTTATATAGAATCTGTTGTTATTCGATTAAGATTTTGTTAAATCCTGTTAAAGTTTAGTGTTATTAGTTTGATTTGTAAAAAAATCATTTAAAATCTTAACAAATTTGGGTTATTAGATTCAGACTTTTATAAAGTCATTAAAATTTTTGTGTTATTCAATTAAAACAAAAAAATATATGATTGTTAATGAGTTCAATTATTATGTTATTGGTTCATGATTTTAGACACTTTCTTTACAAAATAAAGTCATAAAAAATATCACAAAAATACAGAGATTTTTTGGAGAACTTTACAAGATTTTAGAAAACTAAACAACAAAACTCTCTATCAATCTTTAAACAATCTTTAACAATCTTTCAGTTATTCACTTTTAATGATTTTATTGAACTCTTCAAAAATCTTCATAAATTAGAATCCAATACCAATCCCGAAATTTTCTTTAAGTGATTTTAGTTATTGTTTTGGGTTTAATTTTTGTTTTTTTAAATGTCACCTAAGTTTTTTTTATTTAGAAACCCACAAAACTTGGTTTTTAGATTCTCTATGAACAAATAAGAAAAACCACTTAAAATCTGCTTTTCTTAATTTTTAGGAAATCTATTTTTTTGAATCATGAATGGCTAATTAACTAGTTTTTGCAAAATCAAAAACCTAAAACTGGTTCAAAATCTGCAGCCATTCGAGGCCTGAAACCTTTTCAATCAAGAAAATGATATGAAACTCACTAACTTCAAGTCTTACTATTTTAGTGAGTTTATCGTGATTCTTTTCTAGAAGACACACATGTTCTACAGTAAAACCTCTATAAATTAATAATGTTGGGATTGGGACTAAGACATTTTATTAATTTATCTATAAATTAATAATAATTATTTTATAGTGTAAATTAATAATTATTAATTTATATGCATATTTTTAATTGTTTGGTTTTTAAAAATTATGAATTGAGACAATTTTTGCAAAATAAGATTAGAATTTTGGATGTTGTAAATGTTATGGTGTTGGAATTGAATTTGAAATAATTAAAAAATATTATTGACAATGAATTACAATTATTATAGACAAACTCACTTATACACATGACATAAATATTCAAATTTATGAATAAGAATATCAATTATCGTATTTTAACATTTTATCAAACTATCAAAATGTAAATGATGCATATTTAAAAATTGAAAACTTTAAAAAGTTTTAGCTGTTTTATGAAATGTTATAAATTATTTTATATCATTATAGTTTGAAGATATAACATAACAATTGTTTTATAGATATGAGGTTAAAGAGAAACATACTTTACTATATTAGTATATATATATGTAAATTTACATGATTATTAATTTATGATATTATTGGGACCATATTTTACATGGGGATTTCAAAAAAAAATATTAATTATCTTATTATGTTATTGAATTTTATTATTTTTTACACTATTACGACTTGGGACTAGCAAAATTATTAATTTATAGTGTTTATTAATTTATAGAGAATTAATTTATAGAGGTTTTACTATATATATTTCTTACTATTTGTTTAGTAATAGTTTATTTAAAAGAGATCAGAAACTCACTCAACTTCAAGTCTTCTTAAACCAGAAGTTTTTGGAAATGTTTTAGTTCCATTGTGCCAAAATCTAAGAACAAGCCAAGATTTCAAAAAGACCATATAGATTAGATGATCGGATTTGGCAACACTTTCTCTTGGGTTTGAAAACCAACATTGATGTCACAGAGGATCTGGACAAAGTTTCTTACTACTTATAAGACAAGAAACTAAGATGAACAAATAAATAATTTCCCAACAAATCTATATTCTTTGTAAAATTCAGCCAACAAAGCTCTTCTTCTTCTTCTACCTGAAGGCTTCAGATTCCTGCGAACTTTTAGTGAAGTTAAATCCATAAAGAAACGATCTTTCTTCACTTCTTTTGAAGTATGATCATCCCCACAAAGGCAATCCCACGAGTGGCCACACCTATGAGAAGCAATATCATTATGGATAAATTCCACTCGTTAATGTCGTAGCCACTCTTCATAAGCGATCCACATCGTGTAATCATCCATACTCCATAGTACCTGAAATCCAATATATGAATCAAACCAAGATTTTGAAAGGTAACTTCTTTGTGCTTCTGTTCCAACTTGTTTTCGTACCTTTGAGCATTTCCTATCACAAATGCCTCCAAAGCCCACTTTGGATAACTCAAGTCAGCCATGATCCTAATAGCTTCACTATTCTTCGGTTGGGTTGCAACAAGTGTTAAAACGACTGGAAGAAGAACAGAAAACTGCAAAACCAAGTCTGTCATTAGATACGTAGAGAGTATGATTCGTCTTCAAAAGGAAACTTAGATAAAACTCACCAGCTGGGCTGAGCTCGGTTGGAGAAAGATAGCCAACGCATATGCAATACCGGTCACACAATATACGAGGCAGACCAAAACAATATAGTTATCGAAAAATGTTGATCTCGGATTCGTGAAGAAATAGAACATAGAGAGATAGACCAATGGCTTGACAAGTATATTGAAAAAGTCTATTGTATCTTTGGCAAGGAAGCAGGCCGAGCTACTCATCCCCGAGGCACTTTCTCTCCAGTAATGTAACTTGTCTAGTGAGAATGATCTTAAAGCTGCTATTTTGCAAAGAAGAGCTGACAAAAGAAGAAAAGCAAAAGATAAGATTCATAAGAAGTTAAGAACATGAATCAAGTTCTCAGAAATTGATTGATAACAGTTATGATAGGTTAATAGAGGATTTAATCCAACTTACAGACTGCTATAATAGTGTAGGTATAGCCAGGAGCTCCAAAGCTCTCATCACTTGCTTTAATAAGTGATCCTAAACAAGCTCCAGCAAGCAACAATATCAAATAGTCTGTGGCTTGTAATTGAGCTTCTCTCATTCGCTGCTTAGCTATCCTGAAATCAAGAACATAAATCCGTTTTATTCCAACATCCAAGAATTCAAATGATCATAAATAAGTCGTGGAAGATTTAAGAAGAAAACCTTCCAAGAAAATATTTGTATTGTAGCCACATAGAAGGGGTTCTTCTGTGGGACAAATCTCGAGACTTTAAGAAGTTATGGCGTATTTTATCACTACGCAACCTGAAATTACAATACACATCACCCCATAGCTCTGTGGCAAATGTTTGGTTACCAATGACTGGATTCGTTTCAAGACCATCAGCACTGTTGTTCCGCATATCTAATGGAACCGAGTACCCTTTGTGAAGCATCCACCTTTGAGGAAGCTCTTTGTAACCAACACCAGAATTCCCAATTGATATCACAACGCCTTCCAGAACGTCAATGTAGTAGTCAGGAGGGTTGATACGGTCTGGAACATTTATTCCCAACCCCGAGAAGTATTCTTCGACATTGTTGACTGATCCATGGTAAACAATAAGTCCACCTTTCGCGAGAAGTACTAGATCATTGAACGTTTTGAACAAAGTATAACTGCAACAAAGAAACATGAATTAAAAAAATCCATGGCACATAAAGAAGCTATTACCTCTACGGGTGTAAATTATTTTTCAAGATACCTTGGTTGGTGAACAACCATGCAAATATTGACTCCCTCGAGGGCTTCATGCCGAAGTGCTCTAAGAAGAAGCTGTGATGAGGCACTATCCAAGCCAGAAGTAGGCTCATCCAAGAATAAAACCGAAGGCTCCATTACCATTTCTAAACCCACATTCACTCGTTTCCTCTGCCCTCCTGAGATTCCCCGCTTCTCTACTGTACCAACTATAGAATTCCTAACAGCTTGTAGCCCCAAAGAGTCGATGATTCTTTCAACCACAAGAACTTTTTCTGCTTTCGATAGACCCGCAGGTAATCTGCATTTAGCATGGAACCAAAGATTTTCCTCTACTGTCAAGTTTCCATGAACAACATCATCTTGTGGCACAAAACCAATAATTTTTTTATATGAGTGGATTGATTCGGGCTTCCCGTTTATAAGAATCGAACCACTCAATTTGCATCCGACAGCTTTCCCAGCCAAAGCAGATAGCAGACTTGTCTTTCCTGCTCCTGATGGGCCCATCACAGCTGTGATCCGACCTGGTTTCATGATTCCTGTGACACATCTCAACACATGCTTACCATTGGACTTTAAGGTAAGAGTTAAATCTCTAAAAGATAACTCCATGAGAGGCCTCTTTCTCGTCTCAGTATTAGTAGCCATTGCAACTATTCCTGAAAACGTAAGATTCTTATTTGCTTGCTCCATGGCTTTCTCCTTCTCAATCCGATCGTACGCATACTTGAAGATTTGGCTCCGTGTTTTCTTAGTTTTGGCCAAATTCTGTCTTTTTACTCTCTTTTCTTCTGTTTCAAGCCTTGCTCTTTCATTACTTACAGCGGCTGCATCATCTTCAATCTCATAACTAGATTGCGCAGCAGAGGAACTCGCAGGACTTGAATATTTTGACATGTCTATATCTTCATCTATCTCAGAAGAGTCCCCACGACCCAACATCATGTGGGTATCTCCATCATGATTGGACTTTTTACCTGAAAATGTCCGATTTATTTGTGCACGGATCTCACTGACATGCTTTTTGGTAGCCTCTCTAGCAGCTTTCCATCTCTGATTAGCTTTTGCTTTCTTCACCGCTGCTTCTCTTGATTTCGCCTGCCTCTTTTCTCTCGTCGTTAGGATTTGATCGGAACAATTGTAGATAATGAGTAGAATAGTACTCACTCCAGCCTGCACAAACAAATTGAAGGCCACTCTTTAAGTGGAAAACCTTAGTTTTACAGATTCAATGATAAGTGAAAAAACTTACGATAACCATAACCCCAAATGCATGCATGTTCTGATTTGCTGTGTTGGGATTGCAGGACGTTAACTTAAAGCAAGCTGCAAAAGACAAGACGTACTTAATAGATAAAGATGAAAATAGTAAACATTACTTAGTTCTGTGACAACAAGCAATCATGAATATTCGATGACATACGTTTCTCAGATGTAGACCCCATTCTGCAGTAGTGCCTAAATCAACAACAAAAGTATAACCAGTTAAACCAAAAAAAGTTTGAAACAAATATGATTCTCAGCTGGATCATTCATTTGATTTAACACAATGTTGAGGACAATTTGTCAGGATAGAACGGAGTTTGAAGGGACGAAAAAATGAATACCCACTATCACAAGGTACTTTTTGAGTGGTGGTTGGACAATACGATCCCGCGGAACAGAATACTTCACCGCTGGATCTGATATCGGCCCATACATTCGCACCTCCACAAGTGTGGTTTGGTCGTCCTGGTGGTAGTTGATAAGTATACCTACATATTTGACATAACATCTCATCTTATCCCGCAATAATATCACATGTATCATACTAGTATTTGTATCAAAGATGGAATAAAAAACTTACGGTTCACATAAGCTTGTAGTCTTATTAAGGGTAGCTAAGGGACAATGAGCACCAAGGGGACAAGCTTTTTCAAAACAGAACAAAAATTCAGAAACAGTGTTAGTTAGACCATTTCATATAGATGAGAAAAGCTTATATAAACCATGAAGGCGTTTATAAATTGCTTACGTATCATGCAGGTGAGGCCACGGGGGCAGAAAAACCCTTCACAGCAAGCCATACAGTTTTCTGTTCTTTCAGGAAAATCTTTGGAGTTTTGTAGGTCGACTTGTTCGGTTGGTTCAACACTACAGCCCCATCCAGGTTCACAACCAGAGACCCATGAAGTCAAGTTGCAATTTACATTTGGTTGCAAGTGGCCTTGGCTATTCGACTTATTGAAAAAAGCATTAAAATAGAACTTCATCTCTGCTGCTGTACAGATACGCCTACCAATGTCACCTGTTCACCGAAAATGTAAACACATAAAAAGATATGAAAATTATATCATCAGATTAACTCCAAGAACCATAACAGTGTTCCTATAAAATCATCAAATCGTTGATCTACCATTCCATCTTTTTTAAACAGATTAATTTTCTGTGTTGGTTCGTTCTAAGTAATAGTCAGTACCTTTGGTTTTCTGAATGCAAGAAGATAAGAAGTCCAAGTTGGTGGAGAAGTTAAAAGCTTTGTTCCAATCAGCATCCCTGAGATAGTGATTTCAACAAAAGGATAAACAACCTGATCAAAATATCTCACAAGACTTTTTGTAAGCTCAAAGAGTATATCACCTACAGCACCTACGAGTTAATTAGCAAGTGAAGCTATCAATGCATAAACTATACTAAGATCAAAGAATTGAAAGTTCCACATCCTCTTTAGGAATGCTGATATCTTAGTAAATAAATAAAAGACTAAGGTGAAATCTTAATCAGAAAAATGAGACATTTGATTGCATTAGTGATACAAGTCTACAAAAATTAGAAACCAAAGCAAAGCAAATATAGTGCAGATTACAGTTTAAGAGAAAGAAAACTGACGGGTCTTTGATGCAAAACTTTGCTCTGGTACCGAGCTCACGATTAAGAGCAGCTGTGCTATTAGAAAGCCTGCTGTAAACCATCTGTGTAACGAGTGGAAGAACAGCTGGATTTTCGAACTCACTGGTGTCCCCAATAGTTTGACCATTACCAGCATTAATGTAACAAAGCAACCACAGAACTAAGATCACCAATCTGAGATTAGATCCATATTTAAGCCAACTTCGCCGGTTCACACTCATCTTGAGATTCAAAAGCCTTAAAAGACACATAATAGAATTTGACTAAATCAGATGCAAAAACAACAACTAACAAAAACATAAAAAGCCATGCTTGATTTATCAAGTTAAATGAAACGTTTTGAGACATAGTGATTTGTGAATGGAGAAGGAAGAAACGTGAAGGAAGTTGGAGAAAACGATGGTGCAAAGACTAAAATGGTAACTGAAACAATGTGAAAAACGACCCATATCTTAATATTTTTTAAAATCAATCTGTTAAGCTTGATTTTTGGGTTTAGCTACATAAAGGTTGAATCTTTATTAGTCTTATCACATCACATCTCAGCTCTTTTAACAAATTAAGCAGAAACGAACTCCAAAACAATCTAATTCGAGAACCCAGAAACTTGAAAATTGCTTTCTTTGTCTCCAGATCACATTCGAACACCATCACAAAAACATCACAAGTTTTAATTTTTATTCCTTTGATTCTACAGACTAGAAGAGTTAAACCAAGATAAACGGAAGGGAAGGGAGAAAAAAAAACGTACATTGTGACTTGTGAGGCATTAAAGTTCATGACTTGGAAGCTGAAGAATCCATGGAACTTGAAGTTGCTATATATTCAGGGAAGCTTTTTAAACTATTAGTCTGAGATATGCAGATTTTAATCTGTCGTCATTGTCATTGACCTTATAATAAGAAGGAAGAATGAAGAAGGAAGAAGAAGAGAGTGCGTTGAATGATTGTATTATTAGGACAAGGAAAGGACATGTAGACCTAGTAATTATAATTACAGTTTCTAAATCTATAAAAGTATCAACCTTTTTTACCGATTGATTTAGNATATATATATATATATATATATATATATATATATATATATTCTTTCTATGTTTATTCAAAAATTTCTCTAAGTAAAAATGATACGAAATATTTGTAATGTGGCAATTTCCCCTAATAATATACGCGTTTGATTACTGATTTTAGTGACTAAGAAAATGAAATTTCTGTTTTTAATTATTAGTACAAAAAAAAATGCAGATTTCTCTTGTTCTAATATCAAAAAAGTTGTATGCAGAAAAGTCATTTCAAAATTGTAATCCTGACTTTTGTATATAAATTGTAATTGACTATTCTATATATTAAATTTTGTAGAATATTAATATTTTCATGACTAAAAAAAGTACACAATAGAGAAAAAATTTGAATATTAGTCATCATGAAGAATTAAATTTAGGATACTTGCGGATTCGTCCATGTGTTACAACAACTTACAATCAATGGTCCCATGATTTTAATGAATTTTGCTGAGTCCAAATTTAGAAGACAGAAAATAACAAAAAAAAACACTGAAATTTTATTAACATCAAGGGATGAACGAAAACTCTCAATCAAGAACAAACAATAAATGACTTTTTAAAACTTATCAAGAGTCTATAACCACATGTCTATGTGAGGTGAAGAGCTAGAACATATCTTCTTAAGCAAATCAACTATGATGTTATTAATCAAATTTGATATGAAACTCTCTCTGTTTGTTTTTAGTTTTTACTATATCGTCTTCTCCATCCACTCAGGCTTATTTATTACCCGCTAAAAATATTTACATAACGAAAAAAAGAAAAAATTGTTAAAGAAGAAACAAATGTTTTATATCTATTTGTGCAGTAAGGAAATGATCAGAAACTCACTCAACTTTCAAGTCTTGTTCAACCAGAAGTAGTTTTTGGTAATGTTTTAATTCAATTATGCCAAATTCTAAGAACAAGCCTTAATTAGTTTTAAAAGAGCTTTATAGATTACTAGCTAATCTGATTTGACAACACTTTCTCTTGGGTTTGAAAACCAACATCACAGACACAAAAGATGTGTACAAAGTTTCTTACTCTAATAGAACAAGGAACTACGATATACATATAAATTTCATAACAAATCCTTATATTTTCTGTCTGTCCGGAAGCTTCAGATTCCTGCGAACAAAGGAACGGTCTTTCTTCACTTCTTTTTAAGTAAGATCATCCCCACAAAGGCAATTCCACGAGTGGCCACACCTACGAGAAGCAGTATCATTATACATAGATTCCATTCGTTAATGTCGTAGCCATACTTCAAAAGCATACCACACCGCGTAATCATCCATACTCCATAGTACCTGAAACCCAATATATACAGTAGGAATCAAACCAAGCTTTTGGTAGGTAATTAACTTCTTTATGCTTTTTGCTTTTCCAACATGTTTTCGTACCTTCGAGCATTTACTATCACAAATGCCTGCAAAGCCCACTTTGGATAGCTCAAGTCAGCCATTATCCTAATAGCTTTACTATCATCCTTCGGTCGGGATGAAACAAGTGTTAAAACGACTGGAAGAAGAACAGAAAACTGCAAGAAAATCCCCAATAAGTTTGTCGATTAGAATTAAGTAAAGAGAGTATGATTCTTCTTCTTCGAAAGGAAACTCACCAGCTGTGCTGAGCTCGGTTGGAGAAAGATAGCCAAGGCATATGCAATACCGGTCACACAATATACGAGGCAGGCCAAAATAATATAGTTATCCAAAAATGTGGATCTTGGATTGGTGAAGAAATAGAACATAGAGAGATAGACCAAGGGCTTGACAAGTACATTGAAAAAGTCTATTGTATCTTTGGCAAGGAAGCAGGCCGAGCTACTCATCCCCGAAGCACTTTCTCTCCAGTAATGTAACTTGTCTAGTGAGAATGACCTTAGAGCTGCTATTTTGCAAAGAAGAGCTGACAGATGAAGAAGAAGAAAAACAAAAAAAAGACACAAGATTCAGAAGAACATGAAGAAATTTTTCAGAAATTGATTAGTAACAGTAATGATCCAACTTACAGACTGCGATAATAGTGTAGGTATAGCCAAGATATCCAAAGCTCTCATCAGCACTTGCTTTAGTAAGTAATCCTAAACAAGCTCCAGCAAGCAACAAGATCAAATAGTCTGTGGCTTGTAACTTAGCTTCTCTCATTTGCTGCTTAGCTACCCTGAAATCAAGAACATAACTCTGCTTTATTCGGACATCCAAGAATCAGTTAATCGTAACTAAGTCGTGGAAAATTTGAGAAGATCAAACCTTCCAAGGAAATATTTGTATTGTAGCCACATAGAAGGGGTTATTCTGTGGGACAAATCTCTAGACTTCAAGAAGTTGTGCTGTATTTTATCACTACGTAACATGGAATTACTCTTCACATCTCCCCACAGCTCTCTGGCAAATGTTTGTTCTGCATTACCGTGTGAATTACTACCAATGACTGGATTCGTTTCAAGACCATCAGCACTGTAGTTCCGCATATCTAACGGAACCGAGTATCCTTTGTGAAGCATCCACCTTTGAGGAAGCTCTTTGTAATCAACACCAGAATTCCCAATTGTTATGCCTTCAAGAACGTCGATGTAATAGTCAGGAGGGTTGATACGGTCTGGAACATTTATTCCCAACCCGGAGAAGTATTCTTCGACATTGTTGACTGATCCATGGTAAACAGTAAGTCCACCTTTCGCGAGAAGTACTAGATCATTGAAAGTTTTGAACAAAGTGTAACTGCAACAAATTAAGAAACATGAATTAAAAAACTTCATGGCACATGATAAAGATATTTCCTCTACGTGTAACTTGTTTTACAAGATACCTCGGTTGGTGAACAACCATGCAAATGTTGACTCCCTCGAAGGCTTCATGCCGAAGTGCTCTAAGAAGAAGCTGTGATGAGGCACTATCCAAGCCAGAAGTAGGCTCATCCAAGAATAAAATCGAAGGCTCCATTACCATTTCTAAACCCACATTGACTCGTTTCCTCTGCCCTCCTGAGATTCCCCGCTTCTCCACCGTACCAACTAAAGAATTCCTCACAGCTTGTAGCCCCAAAGAGTCGATGGTTCTTTCAACCACAAGAACTTTGTCTGCTTTCGATAGACCCGCAGGTAATCTGCATTTAGCATGGAACCAAATATTTTCTTCTACCGTCAAGTTTCCATGAACAACGTCATCTTGTGGCACAAAACCAATAATTTTTTTATATGAATGGATTGATTCTTGCTTCCCGTTTATAAGAATCGAACCACTCAGTTTGCAACCAACAGCTTTACCAGCCAAAGCAGAGAGCAGACTTGTCTTTCCTGCGCCTGATGGACCCATCACAGCTGTGATCCGACCTGGTTTCATGCTTCCTGTGACACATCTCAACACATGCTTACCATTGGACTTCAAGGTAAGAGTTAGATCTTTATAAGAAAGCTCCATGAGAGGTCTTTTATTCCTCGTCTCAGTATTACTAGCCATTGAAACTATTCCTGAAAAGTTAAGATTCTTATTCTCTTGCTCCATGGCTTTCTCCTTCTCGATCTGATCATATGCAGCCTTGAATATTTGGGTCTGTGTTTGCTTTGCTTTAGCCAAATTCTTTCTTTTTACGCTCTCTTCTTCTATGTTAAGACTTGCTCTTCTTTCATTACTTACGGCTGAACTAGACTGCGCTTGCGCAGCAGAGGAACTCGAATGTTTCGACATTTCTATGTCTTCATATACCTCAGAAGCAGAGTCCCCAGGACCCAACATCATGTGGGTATCACCATCATGATCGGATTTTTTACCTGGAAATGTCCGAGTTATTTGCGCACCGATCTCACGTACATGCTTTTTTGCAGCCTCTCTAGCACCTTTCCATCTCTGATGAGCTCTCGCTTTCTTGACGGCTGCTTCCCTTGACTTCGCCTGCCTCTTTTCCCTGATCTTTAGGATGTGATCGGAACAATTGTAGATAATGAGTAGAATAGTACTCACTGCAGCCTGCACAAACATACATTGAAGGCCACTCTTTTAGTAGTGGAAAACCAATTAGCTAGTCTTGGATATTCCAGTAATAACTGAAATAGAAACTTACGATAAACATAATCCCAAATGCATGTATGTTCTGATTTCCTGTGTTGCGTTTGCAGGACGATAACTTCAAGCAAGCTGCAGAAGCCAAGACGTACTTAAGAGATGCATGGAGATAGTAAACATTACTAATTATTGGTTATGTAAGTGACAACAAGCGATCATGAATATTCGATATGACTTACGTTTCTCAGATGTTGACCCCTTTCTGCAATAGTGCCTAAATCAACATAAAAAGGAATAACCACTTAAGATATAGACAAACTCTGATTCTCAGCTAAATCATTAATCTGTTATTATATTCAAATTATCCATCTAAATGTTTTACTTCCAAATGAACCATCCACATGTTCCATCTAAATGATACATCAAAAATATGTTAATTGATTTCCATTTTTGTTGGTTTGATGCCATATGAATGAACATCTGTTTGTTTGGTTACATCTCCATCTAGGTGATTTTAATTAGAAACTAGAAAGTGACTAAAATGCTCATGTTTTAATTTAACTATGTTGTTAATTTTAATTTTAAGTATAATAATCTTTAATCTAAAGTATATTTACAACAAATCATGTTTTAATAATGTTTAAAAATTACAAATTGATTTTTACTCGCATAAATTCATAAAGTAATATTCATATTTGCATTTTTCTGAAATATAAATATATTTCAAGTACCATTTAAAAAACATAATTTAATAGTTATTGCTGAAAAATTCAATTTTATGATTTGCTGTTTTGACTGAAAATGTGATTTGGAGTTTTGGTGGGTAAATATATTTTTTGGTTTTAGCAGAAAAATATGATTTTGCGGTTTTGGTAGGAAAATATGATTTTTCAATTTTAGCCGGAAGCATATTTTACAGTTTTGGTAGACAAAATATTGTAATTTGCAAAATAATTGTAAAATTATCATTTTTGAAGACAAATGATTCATTTGGATAATTAAGGCATAGCTGTAATTTGTTATTTTTGATTAAACCAACTTCATCTAAACGATTCAACTAGATTAATGCAAATGAATATTATTTTTTTTGCCTAAATTTAAAAAATGCATTCAGATTATCCATCTGGATGATGCACAATTTTAAATAAAAACGAACAATGGGAGCAAATAAACATTGGCATAACAGAGTAAGACAACGTTGAGGAAAATTTGTCAGTATAGAATGAATTTTGAAGGGGCGAAGAAATGAATACCCTTTTTCACAAGCTAATATTTTATCGGTGGTTGGGCAATGCGATCCCGCAGGACAGAATATTTCACTGCTGGAAGTGATATCGGCCCATACATTCGCACCTCCACAAGTGTGGCTTGGTAGTCTTGTACTTGGTGGTAGTTGATAAGTATACCTACAGATTTGACATAACATCTTATTATCTTATCCCGCAACAATATCACATATATGTATCATATTAGTATTTGTATCTAAGATGGAATAAAAAAAAACTTACGGTTCGCATATGCTTGTAGTCTTATTAAGGGTAGCTAAGGGACAATGAGCACCAAGGGGACAAGCTTTTTTCAAAACAGAACAAAAAAAAAAAATCAGAAACAGTGTTAGTTTAGACCAAATAGATGAGAAAACCTTATAAATTAAACCATATGAAGGCGTTTTATGAACTGCTTACGTATCATACAAGTGAGGCCACGAGGGCAGAAAAACCCTTCACAGCAAGTCATACAGTCTTTTTTTCTTTTAGGAAAATCTTGGGAGTTTTGCAGGTCGACTTGTTCGATTATATCAAGACTACAGCCCCATCCAGGTTCACAACCAGAATCCCATGCAGTCAAGTTGCAATTTACATTTGGCTGCCACTGCCAATATTCCGTGTCATTTTCTTTATTGAAAAAAGCATTAAAATAGAACTTCATCTCTGCTTCTCCACAGATACGCCCAACAATATCACCTGTTCCAGACCAAAAGTGTAAGCACATAACAAGATATGACATTCATCTATGTCATCAGATTAATTACTCCAAGAACCATAAGAAACGTGAGAGTTCTGAAACAAGCAAGAATCATCAAATCGTCGATCTTCCATCTTTTTACAACAACCAAGTAGCAAATAATTATCTGTTTCGGTCGTGCTAACTGCTAAGTAAAAGTCGGTACCTTTGGTTTTCTGAATGCACTTAGTTAAGAAATCCAAGTTGGTGGAGAAGTTAAAAGCTCTGTTCCATTCAGAATCCCTGAGATAGTGATTTCAACAAAAGGATAAACAACCTGATCAAAATATCTCACAAGACTTTTTGTAAGCTCAAAGAGTATATTTTCACGTATAGAACCTACAGTTAATTAGCAAGTGAAGCTATCAACTGCATCAACCATACTAAGATCAAAGAATTGAAAGTTCCAGATTACAATTTAAGAGAAAGAAAACTTACAAGTCTTTAAAGCAAAACTTTGCTCTGTTATCAAGATCACGACTAAGAGCAGCGCTAGTATTAGAAACCCTGCGATAAACCATCTTTGTAACGAGGGGAAGAAGAGCTGGATTGTCTTCGAAATCACTGCTGTTCCAAATAATTTGACCATTCCCAACATAACAAACCAACCACAGAACTAAGATAACCATTCTGAGATTAAATCCATGATTGTGCCAACTTCGACGGTTCACACTCATCTTGAGATTCAAAAGCCTTAAAGAAGAACACATAATAGAAAGAGTGACTAAATCAGATGCAAAAACAACAACTAACAAAAACATAAAGGTTGAATCTTTATTTGTCTTATCACATCACATCACAAAACAGCTAAACATCGCAATTTTTAGTCTAAACTCCAGAGACTATAAAACGAGGATCAATGGAAGAAAAAGAAAACGTACATTGTGACTTGTGAGGCATTGAAGCTCATGACTTGGGAGCTGAAGAATCCATGCATGAGAAATACAGTTGCTAAATTCTTGGGGAAACTTTTTAAACTAAAAGAGAAATATAAGATACGTATATCATATGACTTGTGAGGCGTTGAAGTTCATGACGTGGGAGATGAAGTATCCATGAAAAATGAAGTTGCTAAATTATTGGGGAAGCTTGTTAAAATAGTAATCTACATAGTTGACCTCGACAAGAGGGAAGACGAAGACGAAGACGAGGGTGCGTTGAATAATTCTTTACGACATGGACATGATGTATACCTAGTTAAATCTACAGTTAACTAAATGAGAAGAAAAGTAATCGGATGCTGGATGGAGATTTATATAACGTGAGTTTCGGTAGATACATGACGTTTTCATACAAAAAAACAAAAAAAAAAAGGATGTTCGTACGTAAAATAACAATTAATGAAGAGAAAGATGACAAAGATTTGTGCGTAAAATAACCGTTAGACAAGAGAAAGATGACAAAGAAAGGAGATTGTGACTCAATTGTGTGGCCAAATTGAACCACCCGAAAGTTCAAAGCAATTTCATTTCCACTTCAATATCAGTGACGTGATGAGCTATACACTACCAAAAAAAAATCAGCTTTGATATTTAATTTGTTCCAAAAAATTTCAAATTTGATATGAAACTCTCATTTGTTTTTACTAGGGCATATCTATCCTTGAATCCTTCAAAATTGAGATAATATATTGATTTTATTAATATTTTAATATAATATTATTATTTAGTTTAATTAATTATTTTTGTTTGTAAATTGAGCAATTAGATCGTGACAAATAAACAAGACATGGTCTATGAATGTCTCACTATGTCTTATGCGAGATACAGGCAAAAAATCGTTGGAGAAGAGAAAAAAGAAAGAAACCCTTTTGTGGGCATAAGACCTTTTTTCTGAGCTAGAGTATTCGTCTAGGTTTAGAAGAGAACTTTAGACTGGAAAAACACGTTTCCATCAGCCGAATTCCACTGTTTAATCTCACTTTACCTGGTTATTAGCTCAAATTAGTAAGAATTTGAGTGTTTGTTGCAGTTGTCCTTCCTTTGTTTTTCGGAATTTCTGGGGATTTCGCGATTGCTTAGGAGTTTCCTTTCAAATATCGGGATCTGTAAGTGGGAATCATGTTGTCAGCGATGGATAAGGCGCTCATAGCTATGTCCATCGAAGAAGATGAAGAAGATCTTCCTTTTGTGATGCCGGATCAACCGGAATTCATGTCAGTTCAGAGAAATGTTATAAGTCTGATTGGTAGAACTTTGAACCCTCCTTGTCAGTCGATGAAGAATCTCATTCGAGATATGCCAAGAAGGTGGCAAAAACCTGGAAGGATGAGATGTGTTGCTCTATCAAATGAGAGATTCCAGTTCATCTTCAAGTCAGAATACGATCTACAAGAAGTTCTAGATAAAGGAACCCACACTTACAACGAGTGGTCGATAGTCGTGGATAGATGGTATGAGAATCCTCCGGTTAACTACCTGCAAACTATGCCGATCTGGGTCCAGATTTGGAATCCCCCGGTGAACTACTATACGAAAAAGATATCACAACCTTAGGGGAGTTACTGGGTGAGGTTCTGGAGGTGGCCTTCGATCCAGAAACACCACAATTATATGGGTATGTATGGGTTAAAGTCCGTTTTGATGTATCACGACCTCTTCGCAGAACCAAAGTGTTATCTCTTCCAAATGGGGGTTCTATAGAGGTCAGGTTTCAGTATGAAAAGATCCAGAAGAGATGCTATGAATGTCAGCGTCTTACTCACGAAGTGGATGTGTGCCCAATTCTAGTGAAGAAAAGAGAACCTGAAGTTTCAGCGAGAAAAGCTGGGAAGGGAGTTCTGAAGCCTGCAAAATCTTTGGTTTTGAAAGAGTCTGACCCTTTGTTTGGTGTTTTGAGGGAGGACCAAGTGGGCATAGATCATGCGACTCGGAGAACTAAAATTGCTGAGGAGGTGCTCGAAGGTATGAGACAATATTTGCGTGCAAATACAACAGAAGACATCCACGTTAAAGTTGATAGGGTGAGGAAATCAGTTGGAGATGTCGAGAAGGATCCAATAGCTAGAAAAACGGTTCTTAGACTCGAACCTCCTCCTATTATTCATCACGATGTTAATACGGAGAAAGGCTTGGTCTTTAGCTTTGACTTGGGTGAATCAGCAGGGTCAAAAGTTGCTGCTATTTCCAAGAAATCTCTGCTAGTGGGGCAATGTCCTTCGTCTAGCTCCCATATGAATTGGTCTAACTCGGATGTGAGGGCTAACCGATCAAAAGGTTTTACTCCGGAGAATCCAGGACAGCTCCTAGCTTTGTCCCAACCATTCCAGGAAGGTGCAACAGTTTATAGTACTGGTTCTTTTGAGACTGGTCCTTCCGGCACTATTCCCAAAAAGGTTAAATTTAGACGTAGACCACAAAAGTCTTCTAGGAAGCCAAAGCCGAAACTACCAAATATCCTGGGGAAAGATCAGGATCTACGTTTGGGGCTAGAAAAAGGGGTCATAGACAAGAGGAAAGCAGTAGAGGAGGGCTTAAGCACTGCAAAATCCATCAAGCTTAACCCTAGAAAGGCGATTGATAACATCATTATTTTACCCATTTTAGCTATAGTTTTAGTATGCATTTAGGAAGAGTTTGATATGATTTCAATGCTTTAATGTCTATTATAAAGTATTTTAGGTTTCAAGAAGCTTTTACAGGTTTTATAGCAAAAAGGATCAAAAGACAAGAGCTTTACAGTATGGGCCACTTTTGAAGAGCTTCCAGAACTCAAAATATATCATTCTTGGTGTCTATGGAAAGCTGGAAAAGTCATATTTCTCCTCGATGTGAAATCCAATCAATCCATTCATTCATCCGGAAGTTATGTCCGATTTACCAAGACGTGTTATAAACCGACGTGAAGAGAAGCAACCAGCCGATGGGCTTTTATTCAAGGCCTGACCAGCGACCATCATCATGACCCAGTCCAAGCCTCATCCACGGTCCAGAAGCCTCTCACGCCGTCCCTTGTCCTGCACTTAAGAAGAGAAGATGTTTCTACTCTTACAAAACCTAACCCTAAACAAAACCCTATAAATACTCTTAAGACCTAGGGTTTTGGGGTGTGCTTCCTTTGTGCCTCTAAATTCTTCATCCACGCCACAGCAGCCAACCTAGAGACGACCAGAGACTCCTCTACCGCCGTCGAAGCTCGTCCTCTCTCACCTCCTCTTAGAAGCCATCGTCGAAGACACCAAATCTCTACTCTTCCTTATTTCTTTCATACTTACATTGCTTTTGGGATCAAGTTAATTTTGTGACAAATAGAGAAGTTTCCTTTGAACCCTTTTTTTTATTTGATTCGTTTTTGATGCTATTCTTAATAATATCAATGTCGTTTCTTTGCATCATGAGCGAGTAGTTTACTTTGTTGGGTTTTATGGGGTGATTCAAGGGGAATTCATGGTTCGCTTCAATTAGGTTGTTAGATCTTATTTTTGGTTTTTTTATAGAGCTCTTTTGGGACATCTTTATCTTAATGCTTATGCTTGGATTGATCACCAAGTACGGATCTAGAGAACGGGAGCGCTAACGGCGTTATCCTACTTCTCTGAACTAGTGTTATACCGAAACCTTGCTCGTACCTGCGTAAGTTGAGTTACAAAGTTTGGTGAATGTATCGAACTTGTTTAACTAGCTGGTTGACATGCGTCGTTGCCTGCGAAAGTTGAGTAACAGAGTGTGAAGACTTTAGACTTTCATTCTATGAGAATAGCTTGTTAGTTCATAAGTGTTTCGTAGTTGAGAACCTAGACCGAAAATTAGTATTTACTTGTTAGATCTTACACTTAATATTGCTTAGAACCATGAAAACCCTGAGATGACTCCCAGAACGCCCAACGCCTTAGTCTTATAGTTTTAAACCGTTTTTATTTATTTGCAATAGTTATTAGGAAAACCAAAACTCTAATCTCTTATTTAGTCTTAGCCATAGTTTCTTCTCTTTTAATTCAATTTGTGTTTGCTATTACTCTTTGTGGGATCGATCCTAAAATACTACACTGATTAACTTTGAACTTTTAGTCGTTGTGTAGTCTTTTTAGGTAAAAGATTTGGAGTAAAATTCTACACACATCAGCGATCCCAGGGGAGGGATTGCCCCATGATCAATGAGTATTTTGAGCTGAAATTGCCAGGGCTTGGGACGGTATCAAGCCCTGGCTTTTCCTCGTCTCAAGGAGTTGAGTAAAACCTTCTTCTCTGAGATCTTTTTCTTGATGGAAACGATGCACAATAGAGATATATTAGTAGATTTACAAGAGGTTTTCTGTTATGATCGTGTTTTTACTATCCAATCTGTAGGGAGGTGCGGAGGCTTAGCTATTTTTTGGAAGAATAGTTTAAAGGTGGATTTCCATTATGCGAATAAGAACTTGATAGATATGCAAGTTCAGTTTGGAGTTGCTACCTTTTTTGTCTCATGCATTTAGGATGATCCGGATTTTAAGAAAAGACAGTTGGTGGGGGAACACATGAGTAGATTTGGTAGTGCTAGAAAAGAAGATTGGATTATGCTAGGTTTTTTCAATGATATCTGCAATAATGGTGAGAAGATAGGAGGGCCAAGAAGATGTGAATCTGTTTTCAGACCTTTCAGTGACATGTTGAGAGCTTGTGGAATGGATGAGCTGTCTAGTAATGGAAATAGATTCACTTGGGCAGGGAGAAGATATGACTTGTGGATCCAGAGTAGACTGGATAGAGCTTTCGGAAATCAAGCGTGGTTTAATTCTTATCTGGCTTCAAGTGATTATTTCTTAGAGATGAGAGGATTCGATCATAGACCTATTTTGGTCAAGTTAATCGAATCCCAAGACTCCTATGTGGGCAATTTCAGATTTGATAGTAGGTTTCTGAATAAACCTAGAGTGGAAGAGACTATTGCCCAAGCTTGGGGTCCTATTGTGGCTGATTTGAACGTCCCTTTAGCTTCAAGAGTACGAGGGTGCAAAAGGACCTTAAGCTTATGGAAGAGAGTCAATGCGGTAAACTCTAAAGATAAAAGTAGGAAGATTGAGATAGATCTGGACTTACAACAGTCGATGCTCTCCCCTACCTTTTATCTAGTGGTTTCCCTGAAAAAAGAATTGGCTCAGGCTTATAGAGAAGAAAAAATATTCTGGAAACAGAAATGTCAGAAAAAATGGAAGAAATGGGGGGATCGTAACTCAAAATTTTTTCATGCTTTGGTGAAGGAGTCTAGATCAAGGAATACAATTGAGAAGCTGGTGGATATCAATGGCAATGATCAGTTTTCAGAAGGAGCAAAAGGGGAGGTAGCTTCGGCTTATTTTCAAAACCTCTTTAAGTCCTCCAACCCGACTCCCTTTGGAGATATGTTTCAAGGATTTGAAACAAGAGTCTCAAGGCAAATGAACAACAAACTAATAAGTTTGGTGACTCCTTCAGAAATCAAAGATGCTGTCTTCTCAATTGATCCAACCAGTGCACCAGGAGCAGAGGGTATGTCAGCACTGTTTTTCCAGCAGTATTGGAGCATTGTAGGAGATCAGTTGATAGAAGAGGTTCAGAACTTTTTCTCTAATGGAGTTATGCCGCAAGAATGGAATTATACCCATTTGTGCCTAATCCCTAAGATTCCCCACCCTTCTTTAATGTCGGATCTCAGACCCATAAGCGTATGCTCCATCATGTACAAGGTAATATCTAAAGTTTTAGTTGACATATTGAAGCCTCTGTTGCCTCAGATTGTTTCTGAAACACAATTTGCTTTTGTCACCGATCAAATGATAACAGACAACATCATGATTGCGCATGAATTGATTCACTCTTTGAATACCAAGGAGCCTTTCAGGTCTGAGTTTATGGCTATGAAATCGAATATGTCAAAGGCATACGACAAGGTGGAGTGGAGTTATCTACGCTCTTTCCTTTCAGTGTTGGGATTCCACGAAACATGGATATCTTGGATAATGAAGTGTGTCTCCAATGACACTTTCTCTCCTTTTATCAATGGCAAGGCTTATGGAATGATTATACCAGAGAGGGGTTTAAGACAAGGAGACCCACTTTCTCCATTTCTTTTTGTGCTATGTACGGAGGGGCTCACACACTTGTTAAATCAAGCTCAACAGGACCAGAAAATTTCAGGTTTCCAATTCTCTCAAAATGGACCGGTTATTTATCATCTTTTCTTTGCTGATGATAGCATATTCCTGTGCAAAGCAAACCGTGAAGAAGCTAGTGTTTTGCATAATTTTCTAGCGAAGTATGGTTCTGCATCTGGTAAGGTCATAAATGTGAACAAGTCCTCCATCACCTTTGGGAAGAGAGTTCCGGAAGTAATCAAATTGGAGATTCAGGTTTGCCTTGGTATTGTGAATCAAGGAGGAGTGGGGAACTATTTAGGCTTACCATAATGCTTTAGTGGTTCCAAAGTTCAGATGTTAAGCTATCTCAAAGATAGAGTGGATAATAAGTTATCAGGATGGTACTCCAGATCTCTTTCTCAGGGAGGAAAAGAGATTATGTTGAAGACTGTGGCAATGGCAATGTCAGTCTTTGCTATGTCTTGTTTTAAATTACCAAAGAAATTATGTGCAAACTTGACAAGTGCTCTAGCAGATTTATGGTGGAATTCATCTAAACATGCAAGGAAGATTCATTGGAGAAGTTGGGAAAGTCTATGTCTGTCAAAACATCAAGGTGGCATGGGATTCAAGGACATTGGTTTATTCAATCAAGTGCTTTTGGCTAAGCAAGTATGGAGAATTATCCAAGAAACCGATTGTCTCTTTTCAAGGCTCATAAAAAGTAGATATTTTCCTTCGGGGCAGTTTATGGAAGCAGGGGTTGGTACCAGACCGTCCTTTGGATGGAGAAGTATAATGCATGGGAGAGATCTAATCAGTAAGGGGGCTGTTAAAAGAGTGGGAAATGGAGCATCTTTGAGTGTTTGGTGCGACTAGTGGTTAGATGATGGAGGTTTGAGGGCTCCTTTTATAAAAAATATCTCCATTGATATCACCCTAAAGGTAAGCGACATCATTGATTTTGAGAGAAGGGATTGTGATATGGAGAAGTTAGAAGACTTGTTTTTTCCAGCTGACATCATCAAAATCAAAGAAACAAGACCTGTGGTGTCAAAGGAGAATTTCCTGGTTCGGAAACATAACAAGTATGGGGATTACTCTATGAAGTCCGGTTAGTGGTTGGCTACTCAGATGGAAAAGGAGAACTTAATTCGAGAGGCAACAGCTTTGCCTTCGTTAAATACCTTGAAAGAGCAAATTTGGAGATTGCAGACTGAACCGAAGATTAAAGTTTTTCTTTGGAAATTATGAGTAGAGCTTTGCCGGTTGGAGATTTGTTATCTCGAAGGGGTGTTAGAGTAGATGGAAGATGCCAAGTTTGTGGAACGGATGGTGAATCTATTTACCATGTTTTGTTCTTTTGTCCTTTGTCTACACAGATTTGGGCACTCTCTAACTATCCGTCGCCAGCTCCAGAGGAGGAATCGGTTTTCGCACATATGCATCATTTGTTAAGTAATAGAGACAAACCAGCTTTGGCCCTCTGAGATCAGAAAAAGTTTTACATGGATCTTGTGGAGAATCTGGAAAAACAGGAACAACTTGGTCTTTGATGGAAAATCTTTCTCGCCGATGGAGACATCCGTGAAGATTAAAGAGGATGTCGACTTGTGGTTCTCAGCTCAAATGGTTGAACAACCACACCAAAATGTCCTATCCAATTCTACTGGTTTTCAGAGACACGAAGATCAATCGGTGGTTCAGGATCAGTGGAATCACCCTACGCAAAATTGGTTGAAGTGTAACATTGATACCTCTTGGTCAAAAAAGAAGGAATTGGTTGGGGCTTCTTGGGTGGTGAGAGATGTTAATGGTGTTGTTGTGATGCACAGTAGAAGAGCCTTCTCCAATATAAAGTCTAAACAAGAGGCGAATCTAATTTGTGTGGTGTGGGCCATCGAAAGTATGGTCAGTCACAAATTGGGCAAGATTGTCTTTGCTTTGGAGGATACTGTCTTGGTTGGTGCGGTTAATAGGCCAAAGGCGTGGCCATCTTTTGGTTTTCATTCTTCTCAGATATTATCGGTCTTGTTTGGGATAAATGAATGGAAATTTGTTTGTGAATCAGGGACTTCTAATAGAGGAGCTTTTCTCATTGCGCGTAGTGTGTCCGAAGATAGTAGGCTTCACTCGTATGTGGCGGCATGTTTTCCCTTTTGGTTAACAGGTCTTTTCAATGATGAGAGAGTTGGATCCTCTTTGTGAACTGTCCTTTTTGTAGTAGTGCTCCTTGATAGAACCTTTTTTTGTAAAGACCTCTGGTGATCCGGGAAGTGTCTCAGATGGGTTAGTTACTAACTATTAGTCTTTTTGGTCTTTGTACAAGAGATGACTTTCCTCAAGTCTTATTGTAACCCATAACTATTCCATTAATATAATTACAGTTGTGCCAAAAAAAAAAATTCTTATGCTGACATACAAGATCTTTATATATCTACAACGAAAATTCCCTTGTTTGGACTTAAGACTCTCTCTCTGAACTAGTGTCTTTGATTAGGTCGGAGTAGAGCTTAGACTGGAAAAAAACACTTTCCCTTCAGTTGGTTTTACCCTGTTTACAGCCGCTTTGTTTGATTTCATCAGTGTTCAACCAAAAGGAACCAAAGATTTAAAGTTCGAAAGGAGGAATTACTAGCAAGAAGTGATGTCTTCAGCAATGGATAGAGCTTTGATGGCTATGTCGCTGGAAGAAGAAGATGTGCCTTTCGACATGCCCGATTTACCCGAATTCTCATCGGTCAAAGCAAACGCTTTAAGCTTAGTGGGAAGACTCCTTAATCCAAAATGTTAGCCGTTGAAGAACTTAATCCGTGACATGCCCCGCAAATGGAAAAAAGAAGGAAGAACAAGAGGAGTGGCACTTTCAAAGGAGAAATTCCAGTTCTTTTTCAATTCTGAACATGATTTAGAAGATGTGTTGCAGAAGGGAATCCATACGTTCAATGAATGGTCTGTGGTAGTTGATAGATGGTATGAAACACCACCCGATAACTATTTGCAATTCACTCCCATGTGGGTTCAGATCTGGAACTTACCTATCAACTACTACATAAAGAAAGCAATCACAACGCTCGGAGAAGTTATTGGGCAAGTAGTTGAGGTGGCTTTTGACACTGAGAAGCCCCAACTGGAAGAATATGTTAGGGTTAAAGTAATATTTGATGTCTCTAGACCCCTTCGACGATCAAAGTTAGTAAACTTACCAAATGGAGGAACGCCAAATGTTTACTTTGAATATGAAAGAGTACTGAAGAGGTGTTTTGAATGCCAAAGGATGACACATGATGTGGATAATTGCCCTCTGACAATCAAGAAGAAAACAGAGAAGCAGGAAGCAGGAAGCAAAAAGATCAGGGAAAGTAGTGATCAGTACAAAACATGTCCAGATCTTGAAGGAATCAGACCCGCTTTATGGAATCCTAAATGAAGATCAAGTGGGAAATGACCACTCAAGCGGTAGACCTAGGATTGCACCAACAGTTCTAGAAGGAATGAGACAATATATGCGAGTGGCTTCTCAAGATGAGAGATTACTTAGAGCTGATAAAGTTAAAGCGTCTGTAGGAGAAGTGGAAAAGGACCCTATAGCAGCAAAATCTATTCTCAGATTGGAGCCGGCTCCTATATTCCATCATGATGTAAACAAAAATAAAGGAGTGGTGTTTTCTTATGATAAACCAATACCAGCTTTGAGAGGTGAATAAATGGAGCTAAAAGATACAAAGCTGGGAGAGTATCGGGGAGAAGGCTCATCGAAAAGATGGATGACAGAGCAAGGGACCACTTCCTCTTTAGTTGGATCGGGTGAATTCTTAACATTATCCCAACTGTTTCAGAACAATGCAACGTTTTATGGATCTAAACCTTTCGAGGTTGGATCCTCCGGGATTGTTCTGAATAGGGCAAAAAACAAACCAAGGAATCGACTAACAAAAAGCAATAGAAAGCCAATAGTGCTTACTCAAAAAGAAGGGAAGATGCCTGTGGAACAAAAGGTGCGGTCAGAAACAGGAAGTGTGGAGAAAAGAAAAGCAGATGATGAGGACACAAGCACCGCAAAGATGGCAAAACTTAATTCTCAAGAGGTGAACCCAAAGGGGGGTTTGCCTAATATCCAGTGAGTGTTATGAGCTGGAATTGTCAAGGATTGGGGCGGCCTCAAGACTTGACAATTCCCCGCCTAAAGGAATTGCGTAAAAAACAATTCCCGAAAGTGTTGTTCCTAATGGAGACCATGTATAGGAGGGATGTACTAGTTGATTTACAAGTCTGGTTGGGGTACGAAGGAGTGTATACAGTGGACCCTACCGGTATGAGTGGTGATTTAGCCTTTTTTTGGAAAAGTAGTGTGAATATAGATATTAATTTTGTGGATAAAAATCTTTTGGATGCTCAAGTTCAATTCGGTGTTTCCAATTTCTTTATCTCATGCGTGTATGGAGACCCGAATATAAGCAAAAGATCAGTATTGTAGGAAAGAATCACTAGGATCGGAATAGGTAGAAAGGACATATGGATTATGCTTGGTGATTTTAACGAGATATTTCACAACGGTGAAAAGATAGGTGGGCCTAGAAGAAGTGAAAATGCATCAAAAGACTTCGCTGAGATGTTAAGAGTCTGTGGAATGATAGAATTGCCAAGTACTGGAAATAATTTCTCATGAGCAGGAAGAAGGGGTGAACACTGGATTCAGTGTAGGCTGGACAGAGCCTATGGAAATGAAGAGTGGTATAATAAATTTCCAGCCTCAAACCAAATTTTTTTGGATATGAGAAGTTCAGACCACAGACTGGTTCTGGTAAAGCTAATGACATCCCAAGACTCTTATAGAGGTCAGTTTCGGTTCGACAAAATATTTTTGCATAAAGAAGATGTGAAAGTGGCGATAGCCAGAGCTTGGAAGCATAGAGCAAGTAATGTCAGCTTTTCTGTAGTAGGTTGACTGAGAAACTGTCGTAAAGCCTTAAGTTCCTGGAAAAAAAAGAAATGCGACCAACTATAAGGAAAATACACAGTTACTAGAGGAAGCTTTAGATAAAGAACAGTCGATGAATTGGCCAACATGGCACAAGGTGTATGTGTTAAAAAAGGAATTGGCAAAAGCCTATCGAGAGGAAGAGAAATATTGGTAACAAAGAAGTCGACAACAATGGTTAAGAAGAGGAAACCGAAACTCGAAGTTTTTTCATGCTTCAGTCAAGGGGAACAGACAAAGGAAGAGGATTGAAAAGCTAAAAGACATTAATGGGAACTTTCAGTTTTCTGAGGCGGCAAAGGGCGAAGTAGCATCAGCATATTTCCAAGGGTTATTCACTTCCTCAAACCCAACTAGTTTTTCTGATTGGTTTAATGGACTCACTCCAAGAGTCACAGATCAAATGAATAAGGCAATGATTGAGGAAGTTAGTGCAGAAGAGATAACAAAAGCTATGTTTTCAATAAATCCATCAAAAGCTCCTGGACCAGATGGCATGTCAGCATTGTTTTTCCAACAGTATTGGGCAATTGTGGGGGCAAATGTCATTTTGGAAGTAAAACAATTTTTCCATGATGGACTGATGCCAACTGAGTGGAACTACACACACCTTTGCCTAATTCCAAAGACTCACCACCCCACATAGATGGTAAATCTCCGTCCAATCAGCCTCTGTTCGGTGTTATATAAGGTAATTGCAAAGATCCTGGTGAAAAGAGTTCAACCTTTTCTAAACTCGATTGTTTCGGATACTCAGTCAGCTTTTGTCCCGGAAAGATTGATCACCGATAACATACTTGTGGCCTACGAATTGGTCCATAGCCTCAAGGTGCATCCTCAAATATCCTCAGAGTTTATGGCAGTTAAATCGGACATGTCAAAAGCATATGACAGAGTTGAATAGAGTTACCTTAGATCCCTATTATCTGCTATGGGTTTTCATCAGAAATGGATTGAATGGATAATGGTTTGTGTATCTTCAGTCACTTACTCAGTACTCATCAAAGATTCTCCATTTGGAATGATTATCCCAGAAAGAGGTTTGAGACAGGGAGACCCACTGTCTCCGTTCTGTTTGTTTTGTGCAATGAAGGCTTAACACACCTACTAAATAAAGCTCAAACGTAAAAAAAAGATTGAGGGAATCCGGTTCCATCATGATGGACCAAGTGTGCATCATTTACTTTTCGCTGACGACTCACTCTTTATGTGTAAAGCTTCAAAGGAGCAGGGTCAGGTGCTGCAGAATATCCTCAGACTCTATGGGGAAGCCTCAGGCCAATCTATAAATCTCTCAAAGACTTCCATAACTTTTGGAGCAAAGATTGATGAATTAAGTAAAGAAAGTATTCGAGAAACCCTAGGGATACAAGCTGAGGGAGGAGCAGGATCATACCTTGGTTTACCGGATCTAAAGTTGAAATGCTTAGCTATTTAAAGGACATGCTAAAGGCTGAACTCTCTGGTTGGTACAGAAGATGCTTATCACAAGGTGGAAAAGAAGTTCTGCTGAAGTCAGTAGCACTAGCAATGCCTGTATTTGCTATGTCATGTTTCAAAATCCCAGTCACGACTTGTGAGAACCTGCAGAGTGCAATGGCTTCGTTTTGATGGAATGCTGATGAACACTCAAGGAAAATTCATTGGCAGAGTTGGGACAGATTGTGTTTACCGAAACAATGATGGACTGGGTTTCAGAAACATTCAAGTGTTCAATCAAGCATTACTAGCAAAACAAGCATGGAGATTACTTCAATCGCCAAACTGCTTACTTGCTAAACTCATGAAAAGCATGTACTATAATGAGTCGGGTTTCTTGGAGGCTTTGATGGGGAAGAGACCATCTTTTGCGTGGAGAAGCATACTGTTTGGGAGAGAGTTGTTGGAAAAAGGATTGGTAAAGAAAGTAGGAAATGGGGAAACAATCAATGTATGGTTGGATAAGTGGATTCTAGATGATGAGTTTAGAGCGTCTTAGAGGGAAAAGGTGTTTTTTGAGGTAGGACTAAAGGTAAATGAGCTTATTGATGCCTCAACTAGTTACTGGGACCAGGGAAAGCTTGAAGAACATTTTTTTCCCCAGAATATAGCTAGAATAAGAGCTATCAAGCCTATTGTTTCTCAACAGGATTTTTTTGCATGGAAGTTCAATAAAAGTGGAGATTTCTCAGTTAAATCTGCATATTGGCTAGTGGACCAAGAAAAAAATGCCCTGCTGATCCAAGAAGTCTCGATAAGACCATCTATGCTTGAACTGAAAAATTGGTATGGAGAGTACACACTAATCCAAAGCTAAAAAATTTTCTCTGGAAAATTTTGTCAGGGGCTTTACCAGTAGCTGAAGCACTAAATAGAAGAGGCATGGATATGGATAGTGTTTGTCAACTTTGTGGAGAAGAAGGTGAGTCCATAAACCATGTTTTCTTTACCTGTTCAGCTGCCAGACAGATATGGGCATTATCCGATTACCCTTTTCCGCTGGAGGGATTCCAAAATGGGTCGGTGTATTCCACTGTATATCATCTTCTAGAAAACAGGAACAATAAGGATTGGGCTACGGACTTGCGAAGGAGTTTCCCATGGATAATCTGGAGAATATGAAAACCAAGGAATGCTCTGTTTTTCGATGGGGTTAGCTTCTCAGCTGCAGAATCAGTTGGAAAAATTAGAGAAGATGTTACAGAGTGGTTTGAAGCTCAAAGTGAAGAAAATAGAGGAAATGAAGAACATAACCAAAGGGAGGCAGATATGGCCGACAGAAGGGTACTGACGAAAGTGAAAGGATGGGAAAAACCTCCACAAAATTGGTTAAAGTGTAATGTAGGTTCTTCTTGGTCGAAGAGAAACAAAATTGCAGGGAGAACCTGGGTTTTAAGAGATGAAAGAGGGGAAGTTTTGTTGCATAGTCGAAGAGCTTTCGGAAGAATTGAGAATGCGAAAGACGCAAAGCTCCGAGTGGTGCTATGGGCAATCGAAAGTATGAACAGCCATAGGGTAACAAATGTTGTATTTGGTGTCGAAGATAAAGGGCTAGTACAAGCGGTGGAGAGACCAATTGCGTGGCCAAACTTTAAAGCTCAAGCTTTGGCCATAAAAAGTTTTTTGGGAAGATTGCAGGTATGGAAACTGTGTACTGAAACGGTAATAACAAACCGAGGTGCAAACTTAATAGCCCAAAGTGTTATAGGGGACCTCAGATTACAATCTTATGTGGAAAGGGGTTATCCAGCTTGGATGGCTAAAGTCTTTGACGAGGAGAAAGTTTGAATATGCAGTTTGATGAGGATCGTTTTAGTTAGCCAGGATTAGTTCTTATTAATGAGCCGTGTTTTTTTAGTAATTACCCTGGGTTGTGGATGGAGAATTAGTTAGGATAAACTAACCGGCTAAAGGAGTGAGGGAGTTTCGATTGACTTTTTTGTATATTATAGATATGTATGTTATGGAGCCTTAATGACCATAATTCAATATAAGATCAGATGACAAAAAAAAGGTACAAATATCTCTCCTCACCTTTTTTAAATAATAATAAAAAAAAATTCCTTTAAATACCACTAAAAAGTTTTTTTTTCCAAAAATACTACATTTTAGTTTTTTTTCCAAAAATACAACAAAAGATTTTTTTCCAAAATTACCACAAACACAAAAAAAAATTTAAAGATGTATAATTTTTTTTTTAGGTTTGGGTTGACACATTTAGTTTTAGGGTATAGTTTTTAGGGGTAGAGTTTAGTATTTAAAATTTAGGAATTAGTTTTTAGTATTAGAACTTTAATTCAATTATGTACTATTTTGGGGGAAAAATACATTTTAGTGATATTTTTGGAAAAAAACTAAATTGTGGTATTTTTGGAATAAAAACCTATTTTAGTGGTATTTATGACAATTGCCCAAAAAAAAAGACATTCGTCATAATATCACGATGGACTTGCTTTTACTATATATCATTTTTAAAAACCTAAAAGTGATTGGTTTAGATTTTTAAAACTTTTTACTTTAACGAAAATAATTAGAACCCAAAATTTTCTCAATTACTCTTTTATTGATTTTTCTCTTTTTATAGTTTCTAAAACCATTATTTCATTTTTTTTTCTTTTATTTTTGTTAAATTTAGATTTAAGAATTTCCCTCTTTTAAAGTTTATTTTTTATAGTTTTGAAATGAGATTATTGATTATTTGAAGCCGTCATCAGTTTTCTAGATATCAATTACAAAGATTGTTTGGATATAGGTATAGATAAAGAAAATTTACTGTATGGCACATGTCAAAATCAAATCATTTATATTATTTAAAGTTGTAATTTCCAAAATTTACAATTTATATCAATAGGTTTCAAAATCTCAGCTGCTAAAATGTCTAAAGCACAAGTATTTACAATGCAAATTTTCACAAGAAAAGTTTCTACATACAAAATTCTTACAGTCTCATCAGCTTAACAAGTTAACAATTACGGTCGTTATTAATCGGCACCTCATCATCTTAACAGCACCCGTCAAATATAGTATTGTTGTTTCATTACGAATCAAATTAGCTGAGCCCAGAACAAAATAGAAAAGCCCAATACATTCGCGCTTTGAAATGATCTCATAACTGGCCCATTAATAAACCCAACCAAATCCAATAAATTATTCTCAATTCATTGCTATTAAATGAATGACCAAAAACACCCTTCGCGTATCTCGAGACCCCTCCCTAAACCAAGTCACAACGGCCGGTGTAAATAGTCTCAACTTTGAAGGGTGTTTTCGGAAACCTGAATTTGAATCCCCCAATGCTCAACGCTTTGCTTTTTTGCTCTCTCTGTCTGTCTTTTGTCCTTTTCAGTAATTTCACATTACTACTACTCTCTTCTTCATCTCCTTCTCTGACCGTTTCACTCCTCCAGCTCTCATATTCTCTCTCTCTCTCTTTCTCTCTCTTTCTCTCTCTTGAAGCTTTGGACGAATCTGTCTGTGAATTTTCAAGGAGACATTTTTGTTGGTTGGTGTAAAGAAAACAGAGAGATCTATTTCCGGGTGAGTGGTTTTATAATTTTCTTATTTATATTTTTCATTAATTCAATCAAGTTTCGTTTGTTATACATTCATGTGGGTTTCTGGTGAATGATTCGATTCCATTATTGCTTAATTTTTTTTGTTTTAACAAATTTTGAGTTTTTATTTTCAATGGAAGTTTCATGTCGCTGGCCGTGGGCCTAATCAACCATTGTTGTTAGCTAATACACAAATAATGTCGACTTTAATTGTTCATCTTTTTTATATATATAGTCGATTCTCTAAAAGGGTTTTAGGACTTTCTTCTTTTACAGCACAAAGAAAAGTTTGAATCTTTTTTGTTTTTCCTTTTAGTCATCTCTGTTCTATGTTCTTTCTCATTCTTGAGTTGATTTGTGATTTCTGTTTGGGTTTCATTTAGTCTGCAGGGGTTTAAGCTGAAGTTGCTTTGTCGATTCTTCTATTTCTTTCTTCAGATTTACTCTACAATGAAGTGAGATTTTAAAACAAAAAAAAAATAAATAAATTAACAAAGAAAAACTTGGGACGGTAGCAAGGTACGACCTTTGAGTCTTTGACTTTATTAACTTTGTTTGTTATGGAAACTTGCTTCTGAAAATTGTCAAGCGTTTTAGCGCTTATGTTCACATCTTCAAGTCTCATAATTACTCTTTAATAAATCCTCTTCTTGAATTAAGCTCTCTTGGAGGGGTTTAATTTAAGCAATAATGCTCTGTTTCTAGGGTTTGTAGATGAGAAATGTCTTAAGGTTCTGTTTGGTTAGCTGCATAGCGTCCTAGACCGCTGTTGGTAGTGCGTTTTTAGAGTCTAAAACCACAATGAGACATTGTGGGTCTTGTGTCTGATTGTACTAAATGTGTTTGGTGGGTTTGTCAGGCATTGAGGTTGTCCACTTGTTTCAAATGGTTAAAAACAATTTTTTTACCCATACATTTTGGTTTTAAGGTTTGTACTGTTTTCACATTAGGGTTTTCCTTTTTAACAATAGTACAGTAATATAGATTTGTTCTTGTTTATTAAATGCATCTTTTCAGAGATGTGAAAACTAACAATTTCTACTTAATTATTCTCTGCATAAGCATGTGTTTTCTGCAGAGATTATATGGATGCAGTTTTTTTTAGTATTTGTTTGATTCTGTAGCAGCACATTTTGACTAAATAGCCTCGCAGAAAGAGCAAACATATTCACATTAAAAATAGGAAAGAAATAAAAAAGTAGATTGGGTTCATTCATATTATCATTTAAAGAAATGGTATAGACACAACTTGTGGATTCTTTTATTCCTTCTCTTTTATAAAAAACAGCATTTTCTAAGCATGAACCATGAACTCTTCACAACTCTTGATGTTTATTTTAAAGCAGTATTTATTGTATATATGCATCTTTTGTGATATTTATGTGCAGATCTCTCTTTTGTGAATTGATCACTCTTTTTGAAAACATTCTTTTACTTTGAGCCCTTTTTCTCCTATAGTTACTTCACTAGTTTCTTTGGTAAAGCAAAGTCCTGTTCTGAGAATATCACAAAAGATGCTTGGCCCTCCATTAACGGTCCTTGATCCAAGTATTAAAGCTTGTTGCGCTTTTTCTTTATGTATCACTATCATTCATCATCATTACAAGTCTCATTTCACTCTCTTTTTTTTTCCTTTGCTTTTCAATTCCTTTTGCGGTGATTCTTTTCTTATTTGTTACTGTGTTCTTGATACTGTTGTCTCCTTACTAAGCTCTTTTTGTGATGTATCTGCAGATGGAGACTGTCAGACCAATGGTTGTTGTTCCTAAGGAGGGTAAACTCAGACGCAAGTTTGCTAAAGTTCTTAACATTCATAAGCTAATGGGTGTTGCTCCAGAAGAGGAAATGAAGAAGATAAAGTTTGATTCCAAAACTGCTAATTTGACTGAATCTTTCTACAAACTTGAGGAAGAGTATGAGAGAAGCCTAGCACTGGAAGCTCTTCTTGCGAAGCTTTTTGCAACGGTTTCTTCCATCAAAGCGGCTTATGCACAGTTACAGCATTGTCAGTCTCCGTATGACTCAATCGGGATTCAAAAATCAGACAACTTGGTAGTCGCAGAGCTTAAGACATTGTCTGAGCTGAAACAATGTTTCTTGAAGAAACAAGTGGATCCAAATCCTGAAAGAACTCTGGTTCTCGCGGAGATTCAAGAGCTGAGGAGTTTATTGAAAACGTATGAGATCATGGGGAAGAAGCTAGAGTCTCAGTACAAGCTCAAAGACTCAGAGATTGTATTTCTGAGAGAGAAACTTGATGAATCGATGAAACAGAACAAGTTGACAGAGAAGAGACTAAACCAAAGTGGACAACTTTGCAATCCTCTCGACAATCTTCACCTGTCAGCGCTAAATCCAACGCATTTCGTTACTTATCTGCACCGCACAGTCAAATCCACAAGAGGATTCGTGAAGCTAATGATCGAACAAATGAAGACCGCGGGATGGGACATTTCATCGGCTGCTAGTTCGATCCAGCCTGGTGTTTTCTATCACAAGCAAGACCACAAGTGTTTCACTTTCGAACACTTCGTCTCCAATGTAATGTTCGAAGCGTTTCATCTACCTTACTTCTCAACCTCAAGCAACGATTCAAGAAGCTACAAGAAGAAGAAACAGAGCAAAGCAGAGAGGGAAATGTTCTTTGAGAGGTTTAAAGAACTGAGGTCAATGAAAGCGAAAGATTATCTAACGGCACGGCCTAAATCAAGATTCGCTAGGTTCTGTAGAGGAAAGTACTTGCAGCTTATACATCCGAAGATGGAACAAGCTTTCTTTGGACACTTGCATCTGAGGAACCAAGTCTCGGGTGGTGAATTCCCAGAGACGAGCTTGTTCTCTGGATTCCTCGAAATGGCGAAAAGGATTTGGCTTTTGCATTGCTTGGCTTACTCGTTCGAGCCTGAAGCTGAGATCTTTCGAGTACCAAAAGGTTGTAGACTCTCTGAAGTGTACATGAAGAGCGTAACGGAGGAAGCGTTTTTCCCGGCGACGGAGAGTTCGCCGGAATCTGAGCCGCGTGTAGCGTTCACGGTGGTTCCAGGGTTTAGGATCGGGAAGACTTCAATACAATGTGAGGTCTATCTCTCGGTTTCGTGATCACCGTCCGATCTAAGATTCCAAAACGGACGGCGAGGATTTGTTGGACTGAGATGGTGGGTCTTCAAGGACGATTTGGTAATTTCGAGAATGTGGGAGAAAATATGTGGGCCGTTGGATCAGAAGTAGCGAAGTAGTGTTTGGTCTTAATGTTTTCTGTGTCTTTTGAGTTTTGTCGATATTATTTTTAGTTCAGAGAACACAAGAGGCATCTTTTAGCTGTTGTCCATTGAATATTTTTATCTCCTTTTTCTCTAATATAATATGTAAATATTTTATGATTTTTCTGTATATGTTTTTTTATTAGCCTACTACTTATCTCGGAGAAAAAAACAAAATAAGGAGCGTAACATTGGAATTCTGAATTAGTGACGTATCGAATTTTTTAGGGGAATAAAAGATTTGGTAAATGATTGTTAATATTTAAAAACGTGAAATGTTGGTAAGTGAGGAGTAGTAGTAAATTAGCATGTATAATAAGCATTGGATCCATCTCGAAATGTATCGCTGGTCTATGAACCATCCAGCACTATGTCTCCCTGTCTCGTGTTTGCACATGCACATTTATTTTGGTTCATTATTTAGGTTTTCAAAATTATTAGATAACTGTTGGATAAGTTAACAATATGAATTTAGTTTTTGGATTTATTTTTTAGTTTTTAGATTTAAGATTTTGATTTTAGTTGTTGTTATTAGTTTTTAATGAAAAATTTCAAAGAAAATGATTTTTAGTTTTTGAGAAAAATTAACTTAAAAAAAAAAAGAAGCAAAAACCACATTTCATAATAATCTAGAATTGTGAATGGGAAACTACAACAATACCTAAATTTTAGTGTTAAATTTGGATTTATTTTGGGTTTCCAACTAAAAACCAATTGACAATTAGTGGATTGACCATAACCCTTTATATATTAACGATAGTCTCTTTAAACATCAGATGTGGGATTTGGTTTGTATCCCAACAATTTCCCCTTCAAACCAAGGACCACATATGAGATTTTAACACGCCTTCTCGAGATGATAACTTCATCTCGAACCGATCCCACTTAGACCGATAATAAACCCCTTCTTGGGCCCCATTACTCGGATTAACAAGAGGCATGTCCATATCCACTTTTCTAGGTCTACCAGAATTTTAACCTTGGGCTTTGATACCATGTAAAATTTGGATTTATCTTGGACTTCCAACTAAAAACCAATTGACAATTAATGGATTGACCATAATCCTTTATATATTAATGATAGTCTCTTTAAACATCAGATGGGATTTGGTTTGTATCCCAACATTTAGGATACACAAAATTTTAAAATCTTGAATAACGATAAAAATGAGTTTTTAAAAACAAAAACCAAAATTTCTATCAAATTAAATATACAAAACATTCAAGGCCAATATAGTTTAAAATAATATGATACTATTATTTTCTTTTAAGTATATGTAGTTTACACGTATGTATTTGGTGTGCATTTATAACATAGTTTTGTTTTTTTGTATTTCAATGTTTAGTGATGAAGGCGATGCTTCTCTGTGCCGGGAATCTAACATCAATTGACGAAATATTATGGTGGGGTTCGGGATCTATTACCCAAAAGGACTGAAATATAAAATCTTGAAAAAACTTGTTTTCAATTAATGTTTTGTCGGAAATGCTCCTTTTTTTTTTTGGGTGTGATAAGCTCTTTCTTTTTTCTTTCACTTCAGTGGTATTTATTTGGTGGTGCTTTGAAGTTTGAATAAACTAGTTTGATGATCTTCATCATTTTTACAACCTCTTTGATAGATCTTTTGGGTCCATAACTCATATCCAAGATCTTTTACATGCTCACCCATGGATGGGTCTTTAGGCATGTACCGGTCGTTTCTTATGCAGACATATATATTTAGAACAAATGTTAGAGGAAGTCTCTGCCTTTCCATCAACACACCATTTTCTTTCCCAAGAATATATGCAAAAGACAATAAATAAATCGACTTCAAATAAAACAAACTTTTTAGAAATATGAAAGAAAATGGTGTCATATGAGAGGAAGAAATTGTTATGGAAATTAATTCATATGACTTCATAATCTAAAAAAGAAAAAAGAAAAAAAAAAGAACTTGATAGGGCAATAATAACTCTTGCAGCGAAAATGGATGGTCTGCAATGTCGATATATACACAATGACACTTAATTTGCTCTACTACTATACTTCAATAGCGATCGCGAGAAGATGCATGTTGATGAAGAGGTAAACTATATATACAAAGCTCTAAACACAATAGTTGATGTAAGTTTTATGATGGCTTTGCTTGATCATGATTTAATATAATGGGTTTTGGCTGGGAAAAAAAAAACACAATAGTTGATATCTTAAAAGACCTAAAAAAGCTCATAGAAATATAAGAATTCTTTGCAAGTGAAACATTTATAGTGGGACTAATTGACTAAATTAGCTCTGTTTTTAAGATAAAATCCAAACAATCTAGTTGAAAATTAAAATATAAATTATAAAGTCTCGAGTTATGAAGCCTTGAACACACTTAGACTAACTTCATAACCTCTACAAAGTCTAAAAAGATGTTAACGAAAGTTCCAAAATCAGGCTTTAGCAACTCTTCAAATCCCTGAATATGGATTCTTGTATAAGTCTTGTTCTCGATATTGTAGAAGAAAATGTAGAAAGGCTTTGACCACCACGAAAACACAATCTCTCTGGTAGCCGTCATTCCAACAAACCTGCTGTTTTCACGGTAGACTATGTCTCGCAGTATGCATATACGTTTGGACCATTTATGTTCTTTGAAGGTGTTGTGTTGAATGAAGTTTTATAAGGTTTAGAACATATGGTGAAATCTCTACTAAATGGCTGTAATGGATGAGACATGGATACAGAAATACATCATAGATGTCATAGTGGTGATTCAACAGTTTAGACATAGATAGTGGACAGAGTTGATACAAAGGATGAAGTATTACTTGATACATATGTTGGTAAAGCAAAGCTTAAGTAACGTTTGGTGATCGTGCTGACACAGTGATTGACACAAAGCAGAGAAGAAGATAAGGTGTTGAATCAAGAACTCTAAAGTTAAATATATCAGAGGAGCAGTTAGATATATCAAACGTCTGAACCAGTTTTTGTACTAGTCCGACGTTAATACAGGAAGTAGTACAAGAAGCTGAATTAGAGAGTTTGAGTACATAAGATTAAGGCCGACTTGGACAAGCCAAGTGGCGACTGCTGAGCTGGATGAACATCTTGAATGGAAGATTCAAGATGGGATCATGGAGAAAAACTTTCATATTTGTTGTATAATAGGAAATTCCTATTTGTTGTATAATAGGAAAATTGTCAATCCTAGGGGTTGTACAATTGTTAATCTCCCAATTCATATTTGTTGTATAATAGGAAAGTTGCTAACCCTAGGGGTTGGGCAATTGATATAAATACCGAGAAGGCGCTTCATGAAGACTTGTGCGCTTCAAGGTATTCTCAAGAGATGCACACCAGATGTGTGGTGTTGCCTCATCAATAAGATAAAGAAATCTTTTGATGGTTTATTCATCTAGAAAAGAATGATTCTATATCATAGCAATTGTAATTGCAATCTTGTTCTAGTGGATTTGTTCTGGATTAGGTCCCGGGGATGTAGGAAAAACCGAACCCCGTTAACAAAGTTTGTGAGTCTTATTTACTTTATGCACATACAATCCTGAAGTCGATCATACACATACTTGAACATATAGACTTAGCCACAAATATGCGTTTTCAATTGGTATCAGAGCGGGTACTCGATAGAGATATGTTCTTGTTTCGGGTGTGATCTTGGATTTGTGGCTAGCGTAGAATCGAAAGCAGATGAGGATAACAAGTATTCATGAAGAAGCAACATAAATCATAGACTCCGAGGAAGGGTTTGTGCTATTCATCAAAGTTGCTTGAAGAAAAGAAAGGTTAACTGGATCAGAATTACAGTGTTTATGATCGTTTATGAAGAGAAATCAATTTGGGAACGTGACAACAAGCTTTAAGCGTTTATGATTTCGTGACTTGTTTTTCTTAGGTATGATGAATTCTAGAGTCCAAGTATGGTGACAAAGAAACAGCCTGAAATTGCAGAGTTTCAGAGGATTTGGTGGTTGTTGATCGGAATCGTGTTGCAGGAAGCTTCATGGTTCTCTTCATTATCGGGAAGAGATGAAGGAAGAAAGGAGATTTGTTTCGTCATGGGTTTGTTTGAGATTTTTTTTTTTGGCCCAATATCTTGCTGAACTAAATCATGCCCATAAAAGTTGGAAACGTGTTTTGAAGTCTTTAAGCTCAACAAAGAGTCTCAGAAGGTTCTTTCTTTGTCACATTTTAAAAAATGATATTTTTGGAAAGTAGTATCTCAAAAGTAATTGTGTAAAAGAGGGCAAAAACGAAAACGTTTTTTAAAAATGTTATTTTTGGAAAGTAGTATTTCAAAAGGAACATTTCTAACAAATTCTCTTAAATTAAATAGGTAAAAAGGTGGAGTAAAAAGTATTTTGATTACATTGACTATATTATATATATAAGCATATTTGCATAAAATTATATTTGACATTAAATTATAGTAATTATATTCCTTAGTTTAAGACTCTGAAAATTTTAACTTTATTTTAGATAATCCATTTAGAATTCTCAACAAACATTGCTACAACATTAAAAGTTTAAGCTTTTAAATGAACTCAATTTTTTTCTTCTAATTACCCTAATACTATTTAAACATTGCTAAACTGACACAAAAAAATGCCTAGAAATGAGGTTATCAAAGATAAAAGTCACAAATCAATTAGGAAAACATTCTTTTTTATCTATACCATGAGAAACTATATTCAACAAGTAGTACTCACCTTACAATCATTTCATTGTTAAATTTAGAATTAGTGCTCTATCAACAATTATGTAGTTAAATGTAACCGGCAGCAACCTGCACACATCTGTGTTTATAATGAAGCTTTGAAAGTAATCTGTTGGACACTTTTAGGTTACATGATTAAACAGAAACAAATCATCAATTCTGAACCAGTTGATTTATACAATAGTTCATATTTATACAAAAAGAGAAGATTTTGTATCAAAAAATTTGACTGCCAACTTTAATAGCAATTGCCATGAGATTCATGTAAGAAACTACATGATTAAACAGAAATTTGAGAGATGAAGAGGCAGTGATGAGAGATAAAACGTGGCGTATGGGTTTGGTGATATTAAACGTGGCGTATGGGCATCGCTTTTTTACTAATGCAATTAAGTAGCACAGTTTTGAGAACAAAACTCTTCAACCAAATAGCCAAGTCTACAAGTTTTGTTCTTTGTCTTTGTTTACTAAATAATATTGAAAGTAATATTAGTTTTGTGGCTCGAAACTAAGGAAATGCAAATTTAGGAAAGTTAATACTGACGTATGTTTCAGGTTTGGAATTGGATAGAGGACAACTATGAAAGCATTTCACAGAAAAAATGCCATACGGAGTCCCAACTCCCATATAAAGTTGAAGAGTTGGCTTAAGCTACACGGCNCAAAGTCTACAAGTTTTGTTCTTTGTCTTTATTTACTAAATAATACTGAAAGTAATATTAGTTTTGTGGCTCGAAATTAAGGAAATGCAAATTTAGGAAAGTTAATACTGACGTATGTTTCAGGTTTGGAATTGGATAGAGGACAACTATGAAAGCATTTCACAGAAAAAATGCCATACGGAGTCCCAACTCCCATATAAAGTTGAAGAGTTGGCTTAAGCTGCACGGCACTTTGATTTTTCTATTGTCCTCACTAAACTCCAAATCTCTAATTTCTTAAAACATGATATTTTAGGGGCCAAGAAGAACGAGTTTATGGTCTTTTAAGTCAAGTCTATTGGATTTGGAAGGACTCATAAGTTTTTTAGCACGGAAGATTTTTCTTCAAAAAGACTTCAAACCATCAAGTCAATGGAGCTTCATGTGTTTTTTTTTTTATATATATGTAAGTGACCTGCAACACTAATTTACCATCGCTACTTCATATTACTTTTTCATTTCCACAAATATGAAAGCTTTCTTGTCTAATCAGAAAATGAGCTTCCTTCTTCGTTCCTTTTGTTTCCTTTTTCTCGTTTCAAGTTTTCTAAACACGTTTGTTTCTTCTACACAAAACTTGTGTCATTATGACCAAAGGGATGCTCTTCTTGAGTTCAAGAGTGAGTTTTTGATCGATTCAGATGGGTCCTCTTTTCCGAAAACAGAATCTTGGGTGAATAAAAGTGACTGTTGTTCTTGGGATGGTATCACATGTGATGCTACGTCAGGCAAAGTGATTGGGCTAGACCTTAGTTCTAGCCACCTCAAAGGCCAGCTTAAATCAAAGAGCAGTCTATTTAGAATGCGTCATCTCCGTGATTTGAACCTTGCTTACAACAACTTCACCGGTTCACCAATCCCAGCTGAATTTGACAAACTCATGGAGCTAGAAAGACTTAATCTTTCCCATTCTTCACTATCAGGCCAAATTCTAATCAACCTTCTTCAGCTAACCAAGTTGGTGTCTCTCGATCTTTCTTCTTTTGAGTATTATGATTCTGATGATTCTTCGTTTTTATCCATTGATGGATCCTTTCTTCATCTACTTGCTCAAAATTTGAGGAATCTTAGAGAACTGGATTTGAGCTATGTAAACATTTCTTCAGAAATCCCCCAAGAGTTTTCAAACATGCGATTTCTAAGATCTCTACATCTTGAAAGTTGCAAACTGTCTGGAGAATTTCCAAATAGTGTTCTTCTGATACCGAGCTTAGAGTCCATTAGATTAAGCTCCAATCCAAATCTAAGAGGCAATCTTCCCACGTTTGGTGAAAATAACTCTTTAGTAGAGCTGTCCACTGGAAACACAGCCTTTTCAGGCCCCATACCCGACTCCATTAGCAGCCTCAAACATTTGACTTCTTTGTCCCTTTCCTCCTGTAAGTTCTCAGGAAAGATTCCGTTTTCACTTGGGAACCTTTCTCATCTCTCTATTCTCANGGCCGTGGGTCCTTTAAACCGCAAATCAAGGCTAAATCGGTTTGTCACCAATGTGGTATGTCCAACCATTGGGCTAAGAACTGCATNTTTGTTGGTGAAATCCCATCTTCAATTGGCAATCTAAAACAATTGACCGATTTTGATGTTGGGAATAACAAGCTCAATGGAAATTTGCCAGTTTCGATACTCAATTTGACCCAACTACGTAGACTCTATCTCTCTTCAAATCAGTTCACAGGTTTCCTTCCACCAAACATCAGCCAATTCTCCAAATTAGAGTATATTCATGCTGGAGATGATTCTTTTACGGGAGACATTCTTTCATCCCTACTCAAGATTCCCTCATTGTCCTATATCTCTTTGAGTTATAACAAATTCAGCGATTTTACTGGGATTGGGAATATCTCTCTCTTCCTGCCTAATTTACAATTATTTGCTATTGAAAGTAGAAATTACAACAAAGTCATCGGTCCAGGAGTTGACTTAAATGTCTTCTTGCCTCTTAAGAAGCTTTTCCGGTTATCTCTCTCAGGCATTCCTCTTTCAACAACAAATATCACTTCTGATTTGGATTTTCTACCAAATTTGTGGAAATTGGACTTGCCAGGCTGCAACATCACTGAGTTCCCTAAGTTCATAAGAAACGGAAGAAAATTAACATGGCTAGACCTTACCAACAACAAAATCAAAGGTCAAGTACCAGACTGGTTGTGGAGACTACCAGAGTTGTCCATTGTATATCTCTCTAACAACTCTCTCAGCGGTTTTAATGGATCCTCAAAAGTTTCTCCTGAGAGTCAAATCCTGACNTAAGTTCCCTAAGTTCATAAGAAACGGAAGAAACCTACAAACACTAGATCTTTCCAACAACAAAATCAAAGGTGAAGTACCAGACTGGTTGTGGAGATTGCCAGAGTTGTCCACTGTATATCTCTCTAACAACTCTCTCAGCGGTTTTAATGGATCCTCAAAACTTTCTCCTGAGAGTCAAATCAGTAATGTTGATCTAAGCTCAAATGATTTTCAAGGACCACTCTTCATCCCACCTTCAAAGCATCTCAATTATTTTTTTGGTTCTAAGAATAACTTCACCGGGGAGATACCTCGATCAGTATGTGGACTAAGCTCTCTAGTGGTTCTAGATCTATCAAACAACAACCTCAACGGCTCAATTCCTCGGTGCTTAGAGACTCTGCTGATTAGTTCTCTTTCAGATCTAAATCTCCGTAACAACAAACTCAGCGGCATTCTTCCCGAAATATTTCAGAACGCCAAGAGCTTAATAACACTTGACGTCAGTCAAAACCGATTAGAGGGCAAAATTCCGGCTTCTCTTGGTGGTTGCTCTGCCTTGGAAGTTTTGAACGTGGGAAGCAACAAATTCAACGACATGTTTCCCTTCCACTTGAATTCTCTGCTGAAGCTTCAAGTTCTCGTCCTCCGCTCTAACAAGTTTAATGGCACATTACATAATTCTGATGGGGTTTGGTTTGGGTTTCCTCAGTTGAAAATCATTGATGTATCATATAATGACTTCTTTGGTACATTGCCATCTGATTACTTTTTGAACTGGACTGCCATGTCTTCCAAGAGTGATGATAATATAGAACCAGAGTACATTAAGAGTCCTTCAGGATACTACTACTTTTCACTTGTGTTGATGAGTAAAGGAGTGTCGATGGAGATGGAACGTATCCTTACAATCTACACAGCCATCGATTTTTCAGGAAATCGACTCCATGGGCCGATTCCTGATTCTGTTGGTTTACTCAAGGAGCTTCGTATTCTCAACATGTCAAGCAATGCTTTTACGGGGCACATCCCATCTACTATGGCAAACTTGACTAATCTGGAGTCACTAGACCTATCCCAGAACAAGATTTCTGGTGAGATTCCTCCTGAGCTTGGAACCCTCTCTTATCTCGAAGTGATAAATGTTTCACATAACCAGCTTGTAGGTTCCATACCACAAGGCACGCAATTTCAACGACAAAATTGCTCCTCCTATGAAGGAAACCCCGGACTTAATGGTCCTTCCCTTAAGGATGTTTGCAGAGATATCAAAACGCCAACACTACCACAACACGAACTGGTGGCGACAAAAGAAGAAGAAGAAGAAGAATCATTCAGTTGGATGGCAGCAGGTTTAGGCTTTGCACCTGGAGTTGTATTTGGGCTGGCGATGGGATACATAGCAGTTTCATACAAGCATGAGTGGTTCATGAAGAGATTTGGCCAAAACAAGCAACAAAGCATCAGAAATCGTTAAGTCACTCATCTATGCATTCTCTCTTCCTTAACGCATTGTTGTTATGTTCATTAAAATTTTGTTGTATTTCAAGTTTTAAGCGTGTGCTGAATCAAGTTTCGTATAATATGTTTTGAACTATTATTAAACCAAATAAAGACTGGCAAAAAATAAAAGTTGGTGAATAATAGAAATTTTACAATTTCATTAGATAATTTGACTTTGGTTATTTACTACCATAATCACCCATATCTAAAAGACAACAATACGGTTTGTTGAGTGAATGCAATATTACATTCTTGATTAATTCAATAACAAAACATCAATATTAAAATGCACAAGCCGTTTGATAAGCACGTCCGTTTACTCAAAGCTGATGTACATGGTTGTGTTTGTCTTTGTGTCTGTGAGTAGATATAATTATGCACTTAAACTGATTACAGGTGGTATGGTGAGCAATAAGCTTCAATTCGAATCCAAATGCAGAAAGGAAGTCAAGTTTATTTTGTGCCAATCATATTCTAAGCAAAATATGATTGGCACAGAATAAGAGTCTGAGAAGCATTACGAAAACATTACCTGTCTGTTCTTGATCTCAGTCAGCAACCAAAGAAGTGTTTCTGCTTCTAGGATAAAGTAAAAATATAATACGCATAAAACATCCAGGCTAATTAACACTAAACTGGATCATAAGACGGCGTACAAGAAATATTATGGGAACATCTAGGCTCTTTCACATTCTAGTATACTATAAACTTACAAGTAGCTCCACTTGATATGGCGAAATTGAGTTCATCGAGGTCGACTGAATACGTCTTTTCCACTATGAGTGTAGCAGCCACCATGAAAATGCCAAGGCAAGCTAAGTGGAGAGGTGTTTAGTATCTGCGTAACTATCTTTACGTCTCCAAGAAGAGCAGCAAGATGCAAAGATGTGTCCCCATATGCGTTGCGGGAACAGAGGAGGGACGGTCGGAGCTCAATAATCTTGGAGACGAATTCTCGGTAACCAAGCTTCGCAGCCATGTGCGGAACCGTGTGTTGTTTGTGTTTTGCTCCTTGCTTCTCTCCTCCAGCGACGATTCTCTCTCTTCGTCCAAAGTCACCAAACCAAGAAAAGTTGGAAGGTCATTTCGAAGGATCGCATGGAAGATCGGCTGCATCCTTTGTCAAGAAAACAGTAAGAAACCAGTCATCATAATATCTTCAATTGAAGATGTTGTGTGAATGAAGTTTTATAAGGTTTAGAACATGTGGTGAAATCTCTACTAAGTGGCTGTAATGGATGAGACATGAATACAGAGATACATCATAGATGTCATAGTTGTTGAGTTGGATGAACATCTTGAATGGAAGATTCAAGATGGGATCATGAAGAGAAACTTTCCTATTTGTTGTATAATAGGAAAATTGTCAATCCTAGGGGTTGTATAATTGTTAATCTCTCAATTCCTATTTGTTGTAAAATAGGAAAGTTGTTAACCTTAGGGGTTGGGCAATTGATATAAATACCGAGAAGGCACTTCATGAAGACTTGCGCGCTTCAAGATAGTTTCAAGAGATGCACACAAGATGTATGGTGTCGCCCCATCAACAAGATAGAGAGATCTTTTGATGGTTTTGTTGAAGATCTACACTCGTCGGAAAAGACAATTAGTGGTAGTCTTTTTTCATTGTAATTCTAGGAAAGAGTAGTGGGTGCCATATAGCAATTGTAGGTTGCAGCTTTTTCTAGTAAATGAATTCTGGACTAGGTCATGGGGATGTAGATTATCCGAACCCCGTTAACAAAGCTTGTGTCTTATTTTATTTACTTTATGCTCATACATACTCAGAGGATCATACACGTAATTAGACTTAGCCACAAATATGCGTTTTCAATTGGTATCAGAGCGGATACTCTATAGAGATCTGTTCTTGTTTCAGGTGTGATCCTGAATTTGTGGCTAACGTAGAATCGGAAGCAGATGAGAATAACGAGTATTCATGAAGAAACAACATTAATCATAGACTCTGAGGAAGGGTATGATGAATTCTAGATTCCAAGAATGTTGGGTTCATAAATAAATTAGCTTTGTTATAAACCACTTAAGGATGGACTTCATAACCAAGCCCATTGACGGTCCATACTTTGTCCAAGACTTGAAGCCCATTGTTTAAGGCCCATCGGCCATATACCAATTCCTAGTCGGTTTTAGTCTTGCTGTTTTGTACTCTATATATATGTAACCTCGTTGAGACATTATGAAGAATAAGAATAAGAACAAGAGTTTTACTCCTTCGATTCTCTAGTTCCATAACACGTTATCAGCACGATCGTTTCTAAGATCCAGCTGAGTAAAACCCTAAAAACCCTAAAACCCTAACCGCCGCCATTCATCTCTCTCTTCCCAACAAAACCCTAAACCATCGTTGTTCTTCCTTCTGTTCGAAACTAAGAACCTTGTTTCGAAGATCTCTTGGTGTTCACGAGCAAACCTTAGCTCGTGATCAAGTTCTATCCACAACTTGTTCGAGGTTCGTGGTTCGCGGTTCCGGGGTAAGTACGGTACAAGGAGCGGTTCGAGATCTGTTCGTGGGAAGCTGTTGCGGATCTGTTCGTGGTTCGTGGTCAGACCCCTATTGGTGTTAAGGTAAGATCGAAAACCTATGGGACCATAAAAATCGAACTTGGACATTAAAAACTATTGAACCCTAAACATGCAAGTACACATCTAACAAAGTTTAAATTCCTAAATCCTAAAACTTAAAATCGGATGTTAGGGTTGTTAGATTGTTTTGTTAAATTGCACCAAAACTATATCAAGCTTGAAATCAGATTGTTTGAAATTGTTTAAAATTATTGCTTGATTGTTTGATGCATAAGAACCTAGAACTTAAGCTGTTAAATTCGATTGTTAAATCTGATTGTTCTAGGAAGATTAAAAAAAAAATCCGAATATTGCATGCATCCTTGAAATAATTAATTGAATTTGGCATAGAATTTTCCAGTAAATTTAGGTTGCATAAGAACCCTAAAATCCCAAATTAAAATCAATTTAGGTGTATGAGAAATTCAAACCCTAAACCCAAAAAGGTTTAAGAAAATTCGAAATTATTATGCCTAAAATAAATTAGATAACTTCTAAATTAATTATAATCATTATCCTAAAGTTTAAGGAATATTTTGTTGTTATCTAAGTTAAGAAAAGGAAAATTTCTAAAATTATCTAAGAAAAGGAAATTCTAGTAAAAAGGAAATTATTGCATGCCTTAATCTATTTGATTTTGTTGTCTTCATTGCATGGAGTTAAACCACGAAATTTAAGAGAAACAAGGCATGGTTCGGTCTTAAATACCGCATGACCTAAGATTAAATTGATGGCATGTTTCGGTCTTAAATACCGCATGGCCTATTGTTTGAATGGATGGTTCGGTCTTAAATACCGCATGCTAATCGGTTGTCTATTTCTGTTTATGCAGATGGCAAGGTTGAATAACCTAGATTATGCCGTTTTGGATGTCTCTGGAAACAACTATTTGAAGTGGGCATTGGACACCAAGATAAATTTGAAGTCAAAGGACTTGTTTGAATGCATTGAGGAGGATTACGATCCGACCGAAAAGAAAAAGTACAAGGCCATTCAACACATGCGCCATCACCTTGCTGAGAGTCTCAAAGACTAGTACCTCACAATAGAGAATCCACTTGACCTTTGGACAGAGCTTAAACGCAGATACGGACACCAACAAACGGTGCTCCTACCAAAGGCTCAATTCGATTGGAAGAACCTAAGGATCCAGGATTACAAATCCGTGGATGAGTATAACTCTGAGCTTTTTAGGATTGTCTCACTCCTTAGGTTGTGTGGTACTGAAGTCACGGAGAGAGAGTTGCTAGAGAAGACTTTGTCTACTTTTAGTACTCACAATATAATACTTCAGCAACAGTACCATGAAAAAGGTTTCAAAACCTATGGGGACTTAATCTCATGCTTGCTACTAGCGGAGCAGAATAATGAGCTGTTGTTGATGAATAATGCTATGAGACCTCCCGGTACAACCTCATTACCGGAAGCACACAAGGTTGATGTGGTAAAGCAGAATGAGCCTAAATNTGTTATCTAAGTTAAGAAAAGGAAAATTTCTAAAATTATCTAAGAAAAGGAAATTCTAGTAAAAAGGAAATTATTGCATGCCTTAATCTATTTGATTTTGTTGTCTTCATTGCATGGAGTTAAACCACGAAATTTAAGAGAAACAAGGCATGGTTCGGTCTTAAATACCGCATGACCTAAGATTAAATTGATGGCATGTTTCGGTCTTAAATACCGCATGGCCTATTGTTTGAATGCATGGTTCGGTCTTAAATACCGCATGCTAATCGGTTGTCTATTTCTGTTTATGCAGATGGCAAGGTTGAATAACCTAGACTATGCCGTTTTGGATGTCTCTGGAAACAACTACTTGAAGTGGGCATTGGACACCAAGATAAATTTGAAGTCAAAGGACTTGTTTGAATGCATAGGAGAGGATTACGATCCGACCGAAAAGAAAAAGTACAAGGCCATTCAACACATGCGCCATCACCTTGCTGAGAGTCTCAAAGACCAGTACCTCACAATAGAGAATCCTCTTGACCTTTGGACAGAGCTTAAACGCAGATACGGACACCAACAAACGGTGCTCCTACCAAAGGCTCAATTCGATTGGAAGAACCTAAGGATCCAGGATTACAAATCCGTGGATGAGTATAACTCTGAGCTTTTTAGGATTGTCTCACTCCTTAGGTTGTGTGGTACTGAAGTCACGGAGAGAGAGTTGCTAGAGAAGACTTTGTCTACTTTTAGTACTCACAATATAGTACTTCAGCAACAATACCGTGAAAAAGGTTTCAAAACCAATGGGGACTTAATCTCATGCTTGCTACTAGCTGAGCAGAATAATGAGCTGTTGTTGATGAATAGTGCTATGAGACCTCCCGGTACAACCCCATTACCGGAAGCACACAAGGTTGATGTGGCAAAGCAGAATGAGCCTAAACAGCCTAAAGAGCCCAAGGAGACCAACTACGTTCACAGAGAAAGACACTATGGCCGTGGCCGTGGTGGCAGAGGACATGGTGGTCGTTGGGGCCAGGCAAGCCGTTTTGATGGTTACGGCCGTGGTGGTCGTGGCCGCGGTGGTAGGGGCCGTGGGTCCTTTAAACCGCAAATCAAGGCTAAATCGGTTTGTCACCGATGTGGTATGTCCAACCACTGGGCTAAGAACTGCAGAACGCCTAGACATCTCATTGATGCATATCAAGAGACTTTGAAGAAGAATCCAGAGGCCAACTATGTACATCTCGATGGTGAAGAAGACTTCGACCATGAGAATGATGATTCACTAGATTTTGAGACTTCCGATTGTTTAAAGGAAGATAACTAATTTTAGTTATGGATTTGGTTTAATTTCTATGCTTTCATGCTTTAATTTTATTCTATGTATTGGATAATTATTTTGGTTTAAATTCAATGATTTTATTTAAATATTTCTTTGCTTATTTTATTAAAGTTTACAATAAAAATTATTGTCCATATTGAGAAATGGCTAAGGACAAGAGAATAATTGTGGTGGGTAGTGGATTAAACCACACAATTTAATGAAGGAAAAGAGATATTATAATCTCATTATGAAAATGCCAAAATTAGCAAATTAGCGGGTACAACAAGCTTAATTGATGGCTACGGCCAGGCTTATATTTTATGGCACACATCTTGAACTAAGTTGTGCCTTGTATACACCCAGCTCTAAGAGAAACTTATTGAGCTTTAAAGACATTCTTTTGAATGGTTATTATGTTGAAATAAAGGGTGAAGGAAACAAAGAGTTTCTATATATTATTGAAATAGTATAAGGACATAAGAAAGTCCTAGAGACTATACCTGCACTAGCCACTGGTTTATACCAAGCTAAGATTGTTATGATAAAGACTAATTTGGCAATGAATAAGATAATTCACTTTATGGCATGACCGGATTGGCCATCCGGGTTCTAACGTGATGCGTAAGCCGATATTAAAATCGAATGGGCACACTCCTATAAGAGAAAAGAGTTATCCCTAAGAATCTCACGTGTGTAGCATGTACACAAGGGAAACTCATTATAAGGCCATCACCAGTAAATGTAATTAAAGAAATTTTCCACTTAAGACTATATGTCTAGATAGTGCTGGTGAACATATAATCCAAGCGTTTAAAATTAATGGTATGTCCATGGGGGGAAGTGTGGAACCTCCTATGGAACATGTACATACAGAAAATGGATTAGATGAATCCTTCATTAAACGTACATACAGAGAACGGATTAGATATCCTTCATTAAAAACGTATTTAATTATTGCTTGACCATTACTAATGAGGTCGAAGCTTCCAGTGTCGGCTTGGGGACACACGATATTACATGCAGTAGAGCTTATACGCATCAGGCCATCTAGTGAGAATAAATATTCCCAATTATTAACGGGTCATAAGCCAGACATATCCCATCTAAAATAATATTCGGGTGTGCCGTTTATATTGCATCATCACAGAGAACTAAGATGGGATCTCAAAGGAGAATGGGAATATATGTTGGATATGAGTCTCCCACCATTATAAAGTATCTTGAGCCAACCACATGAGATTTATTTAAGGCCAGATACGCAGACTGTCAATTTACAGAATCCGAATTCCCTATGTTGAGTGGAGAGACTAACAAGCTGGTTAAAGAAATAACATGGAATCAAACATCCTTGAATTGGCAAGATCCTCGGACTCTAGCCTGTGATGTAGAGGTCCAGAAAATTATACATTTGCAAAAGCTAGCTATACAATTGCTAGATTCCTTTGCTGACCCAAAGAGAGTAACAAAATCGTACATACCAGCTTGTAATGTACCAGTACGTATTGATGTTCAGAAGGAACACAATAATCAAGTTGCTACAGTGTCTAACCCACGTTTAAAACGAGGTAGACCATTAGGTTCCAAAGATAAGAACCCTCGAAAGTCTAAAGGTGCAAATCAAACCGAGGTTAAGGGAATTACAGAAAATACAGACATAGCCGCGGCAAGTCCTAAGGTACCAAAATAAGGTTTGGGGCGCTGAACCTCAAGGACCTGAAGGTATTGATAATAATGAGATCTCAATAAATTATATCATGTCTGGAATATAATGGAACCGCAAAAATGTCGACATTAAATGAAATATTATGCATATAAGGTAGCACTTGAGATAAATGAGGATCTAGAGCCCACGTTTATATTAGAGTGCACTCAAAGCAAAGATTATTTAAAATAGAAAAAAGCTATTGACGTGGAGCTTAAACTCTTTAAAGAAGAGAAGTGTGTTTGGTCCGACCTTAAGGATAAAACCTGAAATTAAACCAGTTGGACATAAGTGGGTCTTTGTAAGAAAGAGAAATGAGAGTAAGAAATCGTGAGATATAAAGCACGACTTGTAGCACAAGGATTCTCTCAAAGACCAGGAATAGATTATGAGGAGACATACTCCCCTGTGATGGATGCAACGACTTTTAGATATCTAAATAAGTCTGGCTATAAGAGAAAAACTGGATTTGCGGTTAATGAATGTTGTAACCGCATACTTATATGGTCCACTGGATAATGAAATCTATATGAGATTACCAGAAGGTTTTGAGCTCAAAGATAAGAGTAGTTCTCGAGAACAGTACTGCATAAGGCTGGACAAATCCCTTTATGGACTGAAACAGAGTGGTCGAATGTGGTATAACCGGTTAAGTGAATATTTAGCTAAAGAAGGCTATAAGAATGACCCAATCAGTCCATGTCTATTTATAAAGAAGTTTGCAAACAAAGGGTTTGTTATAATAGCAGTTTATGTGGATGATTTAAACATCCTTGGAACTTCTGGTGAAATTGCCCAAACAGTAAAATATCTCAAGAAAGAGTTTGAAATGAAAGACCTAGGCAAGACAAAATTCTGTTTGGGACTACAGCTTGAGTACATAAATAATGGAATCCTTGTGCATCAAAAGGCATATACAGAAATGGTACTCAAGAGGTTTAATATGGACAAAGCTCACCCATTGACCAGTNTAAAGTATCTTGAGCCAACCACATGAGATTTATTTAAGGCCAGATACGCAGACTGTCAATTTACAGAATCTGAATTCCCTATGTTGAGTGGAGAGACNACAAAGCTCACCCATTGACCAGTCCAATGGTTGTTAGAAGCTTAGACTTGGATAAAGATCCATTTGGTCCAAAGAAGGACAAAGAAGAAANCATCCTTGAATTGGCAAGATCCTCGGACTCTAGCCTGTGATGTAGAGGTCCAGAAAATTATACATTTGCAAAAGCTAGCTACACAATTGCCAGATTCCTTTGCTGACCCAAAGAGAGTAACAAAATCGTACATACCAGCTTGTAATGCACCAGTACGTATTGATGTTCAGAAGAAACACAATAATCAAGTTGCTACAGTGTCTAACCCACGTTTAAAACGAGGTAGACCATTAGGTTCCAAAGATAAGAACCCTCAGAAGTCTAAAGGTGCAAAACAGACTGAGGATAAGGGAATTATAGAAAATACAAACATGGCTGCGGCAAGTCCTGAGGTACCAAGTGAGGTTCGGGACGCTGAACCTCAAGGACCTGAAGGTATAGATAATGATGAGATCTCAATAAACTATATAATGTCTGGAATCAAATGGAACCGTAAAGATGTCGACATCGATGATATATTTGCATACAAGGTAGCACTTGAAATAAATGAGGATCATGAACCCACGTCTATATTAGAGTGCACTCAAAGTAAAGATTGGCTAAAGTGGAAAGAAGCCATTGACGTGGAGTTAAACTCTTTAAAGAAGAGAAGTGTGTTTGGTCCGATCTTAAGGATAACACCTGAAATTAAACCAGTTGGACATAAGTGGGTCTTTGTAAGAAAGAGAAATGAGAAGAATGAAATCGTGAGATACAAAGCACGGCTTGTAGCACAAGGATTCTCTCAAAGACCAGACATAGATTATGAGGATACATACTCTCCTGTGATGGATGCAACAACATTTCGGTACTTAATAAGTTTGGCTATAAGAGAAAAACTGGATTTGCGGTTAATGGATGTTGTAACCGCATACTTATATGGTCCACTGGATAATGAAATCTATATGAGATTACCAGAAGGTTTTGAGCTCAAAGATAAGAGTAGTTCTCGAGAACAGTACTGCATAAGGCTGGACAAATCCCTTTCTGGACTGAAACAGAGTGATCGAATGTGGTATAACCGGTTAAGTGAATATTTAGCTAAAGAAGGCTATAAGAATGACCCAATCAGTCCATGTCTATTTATAAAGAAGTTTGCAAACAAAGGGTTTGTTATAATAGCAGTTTATGTGGATGATTTAAACATCCTTGGAACTTCTGGTGAAATTGCCCAAACAGTAAAATATCTCAAGAAAGAGTTTGAAATGAAAGACCTAGGCAAGACAAAATTCTGTTTGGGACTACAGCTTGAGTACATAAATAATGGAATCCTTGTGCATCAAAAGGCATATACAGAAATGGTACTCAAGAGGTTTAATATGGACAAAGCTCACCCATTGACCAGTCCAATGGTTGTTAGAAGCTTAGACTTGGATAAAGATCCATTTGGTCCAAAGAAGGACAAAGAAGAAATTCTTGGTCCTGAAGTGCCATACCTCAGTGCTATAGGAGCTTTAATGTTCTTGGCTAGCCACACTAGACCAGACATATGTTTTGCCGTGAATCTCCTAGCAAGATTTAGTTCTTGTCCGACCCAAAGGCACTGGAGTGAAATTAAGTATTCATTACGTTACCTACAAGGAACATTTAAATTTGGGTTTATATTATACTAATTATAACAAAGATGTTTTAGTTGGTTTTGCTGATGCAGGTTATAACAAAGAAAGTTTAGTGTGTTTGGTTAATATTGATGATAAGGAGCCAACAGTCCTATACGAGGAAAATACTGCCAACATCGCAAAGCTCAAGGAAGGTTACATCAAGGGAGATTGGACAGAGCACATTCTACCCAAGTTCTTCTTCACACATGAACTACAAAAGGTCGGAGAAGTTCAAGTGGTACAAGTTCATTCTAGCAACAGCTCAGCCGATCTCTTCACCAAAACACTGCCGACAACAACATTCAAGAAGCTCATGCACCAGATTGGAATGCAGAGACTTAAGGACTTCAGGGATGCTTAGAACAGGGGGAGCAATGTGTGTTGTACTCTTTTTCCTTCACCATGGTTTTGTCCCACTGGATTTTCCTGGTAAGGTTTTAATGAGGCAGCATCCCCAAGCACATTGCATCGATCCCTTAGCATCTTGCATGGTTATGTCATCCAAGGGGGAGTGTTATAAACCATTTAAGGATGGACTCCATAACCAAGCCCATTGACGGTCTATATTTTGTCCAAGACTTGAAGTCCATTGTTTAAGGCCCATCAGCCATATACCAATTCCTAGTCGGTTTTAGTCTTGCTGTTTTGTACTCTATATATATGTAACCTCGTTGAGACATTATGAAGAATAAGAATAAGAACAAGAGTTTTACTCCTTCAATTCTCTAGTTCCATAACAAGCTTATGGTTGTTCTTGAAAGTATTTTTCGACAGTGAGAGTTCCAAGTGATTATGGTGTCTGAAAATTCTTTGAATGTCGGCTGGTTTTAGGATCAATAGAGCTTTGGATCTGAATTTGAGTTTGACGGTGGTTGAGAAATCTGCTGCAGGTATCGTGAAGTTCATTTGGGGTTGCTGAGGACTGGTCTCTTGGTTGGATTTTGGCGCTATATTGTGAACTTGCAATTTTGTGAAGATGATCTCAAAGGGAGCTTTCAGTTGGTCTTGGAATTAGAGGCAGGAGCGAGATGACTGTGATATTATTTTCCTAGTCAAAAGTTGTGGATGTTATAAGCTTAAACGGAATCAGTGCGTGTTGTGGCTGCAAAGAAGAGAGGCTGGATTTAAAGTGAACAAGGGGGAGAAGATTGTTGCTAATCACAAGCCGCCTCTTATAAAGATCCAAAGAAAAGCAAAGAGGAATTAAGATTCTTTGTTCGTGCGATCATGCAGACATTAAAGAACTACTGCTATGGAAACTTTGCTGTGGCGATTGATGTGAAAGTGGAGACTACATCTCTCGATTGTTTAAGTTGAAGCAACAATGGTGTTATCGATGATTTTAGGAGTGTTGGTTCTAAATGGTGATGATCTTGTTAATGCTCTTGTTCTTCTCCAAAGAGCAGGGAAAGAGATTTTTGGTCTTGATGATGGTCCCATCATCAATAGTTCATGCCGTGAAAAGAAGAGACTTTTAAAAGACAGGGTCTCATGATGTGGTTTATAGCTCTTATATCACGTCTGAAGCAGTTAGTTTTATTTGGCAACAGACCTCCTATTTTAGTTTTGAAAGAGGTTCTGAAAACTTGAAAACAAGATCTTTCTAAGGATATAGAGATATCCCTCCGATTCCTTGTGGGTTGATGGGAAATTGCTCTCAAAGTTGGATGCTCGCAGGTCGTATCAGTTTGGATCTGTCTTGCGAATTTGATCATAACTCGCTAACCTTAAACTCAAATCATGATCCGTTTCTTTCTATGGTTTCGTATGACTGCTGTGGATGTTGTCACCGAATTTCATAATTTTCTGGGATGTTTTGCTACTCCGTTTATGATCTGCATCAAGACTGCAACAGAAACAAAAATAGCTTCAGTACAAGTTGATGGAGCTCAAAGTATAAGATATACAAAAACTGGATATTTGGGTGTTTTGTTCTGAGTATGATTAAATGTCTGAAGCATATATGGCTCAATTTCAAGAAGGTGTTTGTGAGAATGAAAAATCATGTGACTCGACATACTACAAGTGACTGGTGATGTTGGTTCTGAGTTACCACAAGCTGTAGATCGGATAATTACAAGCATATGACTTCAGTTTTAAAAGGTTAACTGCAAATGTCGGAGATTCCACTGCAAATTACAGAATTAAGGTTATGAAGATTACTGGTCTCTTAGAGATTGTCTCCCAGGCAGAATTTTAGTTGCTTCAAGACAAGAAGTTGTGGAATAAATTCTTGAAGGCTAGCCTGCAGATCATAATTTTAGAGATGATCTCGATTGGTCATGTATAAATGTATGTGTCATTAAACAAAGATGTTAAGGAAGGTTGTGTGTTTGAAGAGATAAAAAGAGATCAGTGAGTGTTTGTACTGGGAATTGCACAACACTAAATAAATATCGATTTTAGGGGGAAAGAGTGAAGTTTGTTCTTTATTAATGATAGGAATGTGAGGTCGTCACTAAAACGAGTCAAGATCGTGCTCGTCAGTTCACAGGAGAACTGACAAGTGAGTCACGACGAGCTCGGAAGCTAACCGAAAATTATACAGAGAATAACAAGAGTTTTTAGACGCAAAGTATTGCTCTCGGGATATTGTACGCGAGTCTCCCCCTTTCTCCAGTGAGTACTGTTTCTTTATATAGTGGACTGTAGACCGAGGGTTTTCTAGGGTTCCCATTGTGAATTCCCGAGATTGCCCTTTACGGATTATTAATGACTTGCATCCACTTGGTCGGGCCGGAATCACAGAATTCGTCTTGTTGGGCCGAGTGGCATATTGGGGCGCAGCCCATGTCCAACAGTGAGGAAGAGAGAGCTGCAGCCATGGAGGAGGAGAACAAGAAGAGGAGATATGGACTGCATCATCAACCTAGATTAAAAAAAAGAAGAAGAAAACAATTTCGAGATGTCTGTTTTAAGACAATGTTTGATGGATGTCTAGTAATCTGATCACGCTACAATTTTGTGAGGAGCTTTATGATAGTACGGACGTGAGATTAAACGGTTGTATTGAAGTTTTGACGGTTGAGTTGCATTTTATTCAAGGATCTTCAGTCTGTTCCGGAATCAGTCTATTAGAAGTTTTAGTTTTGACCAGTTACAGTGATAACATCAAAGGAGGACCATATGAACTCAGAATGGGATAAAATTTGACAGATGTACTATAGACATGTTGAACTAGATTCTGGTATAAGAGAACTGGATTTGGAGTCCGTGAACTTAGTTGAATGATAATATTGCAGAACAGTTGATTCAGAGTCTTATGCACCAATGAAGTTCTAATGAGCCAAGAGTATAGATGTTGAAACATGTTATGGTAGCTTGCTGGAATCTAAGAAGAATGCTGACAAGCGTTTTTGGAGAAGGCTTTGAGACAGAGTGATCGAAACTTAGACTAAGAGAGAGGTTGAGACATAAAAATTTCTGCCAAGGCATTTTGATTGCAAAGTTGTCATGGGAAGAAAAGTTCGGTCAAAGGGTTTTAAAGAAATTTTGCTAGAAGAAAACAAGCTTGGCTCATGGTGGTAATGTGAAGAATTTTCAAGTGGAGTTAGGAATAGCACTTAATAAAGGAAAGAGTTGTTATGTATGTGGTATTTAGTGACGGCCTGCTAGTATATATTTTTGTGTATGCTGCAATTTTTGATGAAGTATTGCTAGATCTGTTGGCGGCTACAGTTTCTGGTGGAGTTTTGTGTTCAAAGTTTTTTTTTTATGGATTCACAAATCGATTATGAGGTGGAGATGTTTTTATATCACAATTTCAAGGAGTTTTAAGGTTGCGCATAAGAAGGGATCATCTCAGGTTATCCAATTTCTCATGAATAAGTTTTCGGATGGTTCATGCAAATAAGTAGAGTACTTAAGGCTGAGAACTGATGAACAACACAACAAAGGATAGTTGTAGGGTTACAGAGATTGTTTAACAGCGGGTATAATGCAAGACTAGTTAAGATGTTGATATGTTGGTTGTTTTTTATCTTAGTTTGCACTCAAGCTGGGGGAGAAGAGAATGTCAAGTTTGTAGTGAGCTAAGAGCAAATATTATGGGGGAGCTCTACTAGTGATTAGAGATTAAAGAATTTGCTTGAGTATCAAACTAAGTTAAAAAGGGGGAGAATGAAGATGTCATGAATAATACATGATGTAGCATGAAGTGAGAGATTGAAGGAGATTTAAAATTCAGTCATCAAGGGAGAGATTGAAG
>NC_025687.1:26935358-26947283 GCF_000633955.1 Camelina sativa | reverse complement strand
TTTAAAATTCAGTCATCAAGGGAGAGATTGAAGATATTATGATGACTGGTTTTATAAGATGCATGGAATTGAAAAGTCAATCATCTAGGGAGAGATTGAAGATGCAGAGTAGACTAGTTCTAATAGGTGCATGAAGTTTTATAAGGTTTAGAACATGTGGTGAAATCTCTACTAAGTGGCTGTAATGGATGAGACATGGATACAGAAATACATCATAGATGTTATAGTGGTGATGCAACAATTTAGACATAGATAGTGGACAAAGCTGATACAAAGGATAAAGTATTACTTGATACATATGTTGCTAGAGCAAAGCTTAAGTAGCGTTTGGTGATCGTGCTGACACAGTGATTGACACAAAATAGAGAAGAAGATAAGGTGTTGAATCAAGGTATTCTCAAGATATGCACAGAAGATGTGTGGTGTTGCCCCATCAATAAGATAAAGAAATCTTTTGATGGTTTATTCATCTAGAAAAGAATGATTCGATATCATAGCAATTGTAATTGCAATCTTGTTCTAGTGGATTTGTTTTGGAGTAGGTCCCAAGGATGTAAGAAAAATCGAAACCCGTTAACAAAACTTGTGAGTCTTATTTACTTTATACACATACAATCTCGAAGTCGATCATACACATACTTGAACATATAGACTTAGCCACAAATATGTGTTTTCATTCTCCACCATCTTCTAGAACCCACAACCCAGATCTTTCGTTCCGAACGGATCAAAATACTGATGTACACCTAATTTACCTTTGTAGTTGAACAAAGTTAGCCGCCGAGTCGAGTAGTTCATGTCTGGTTTTAATTTAATAAAGCCGAATTTCTCAAGCCCAAAATCGAAGCAAACCATACACTTAGAACGGTCACCTCGAAAATAAGTTACGTAATACAAAACACCATTGATGCAGATTCCATCACACATAGAATAATGGGGAAGTACTGGGTCTTGGATCGTCCTCCATAGGCGTTTTTTTCCAGTCTCCAATGTCAAAATCCGATGAGTGTTGGGTGTTCCATAACGTGACCATGTCATACACAACACTTTGAACTGTTTGCTGATCGGATCAAAGCCGAAATAGCTATCTCTAACACCCGTCGCTTTCACTCTGGGTAAAGCTATGGACTCTCTAGTGACGGGGTTAAAGATCACCCGCGTGAGTGTCCCCCGATTCTGAAGGAAGACCAATCCACGGACTACTTGGGGACTGATATCTAATGGAAAATATTTGCGAAAACAGTTTTTATAAGGGGTGGCTACGAGAGAAGAGTTACCATCTGGATTTTGACGTTGAGGCGAAGAGAAGACAAATGCCTTTTCATTAACTCGGACCACTCGGTATTCATTGAATGGGTCTTGCTTAACTGTGACGAGGAAAAGGAGCCGTGGACGAGACACAGATTTAGTCAGGAACAGCTCCGTGAAATCAGGACGACGAAGTATGGATTCCCAGGATTTGGATACGCAACGAAACCTAGCTATAGACTTTGCAGAGACGCTAGAGAATATGTCAATAAGAAGATCAACTGGGATTGGGTCTGAGTATTCTCTTACCGAGTTTGAAGATCGTGAGACCTGCTGCTCCAAATGATTTTTTTTCTTTCTTCATTTTTGACTGCGCTCCCGATGATGATCTTTCATGGCAAATGTTTCAAACCCTATTATTATCTATCTCTTTACAAAGCTTGCGATGAACGAAATTTACCTTTATAATGCTACGTTCCTAGATGGGCTCTCTAGGCCCAATTACTTAATTAATCACCTTATTTTTTTCCCCCTAATTACATAAATTATCTATGACCAATACCAAAAACAGAGTCAAATCATATTTAAATCAAATGACGCAACGCTTTGATTCATTTGTTTATTTATTCCGTTCAGAAATTTCAATTCTTCTGTTCATGTAACAGAGAGTTTAAAGTCATGGATGATATTTTCTTATAGATTACTTCATTGTTAGTGTTAGAATAGATACGTAACTATCCATATCTTCACTTATGTATATCTATATATGGTAGTTAGGATACGATTGTACATCCTATATATATTGTTCTATCAATAATATCACCTCCTCACGGAGATTACATAGTATCTTACATGGTATCAGATTTGCGACCAAAAACTTGCTAACTTTCTTAGGTTTTTGCGCCGCTTATCGATCCTGCTCTCCGCTCTCTTTTCATTCTTCTTTTTTAATCTCTCTTGTTCTCCTCCTTCTTCACCTTCTTTTCCTCTTGTCTCTATCCTCATGGCTACCACGTCTCATTCAAAGAATGACAAGCCTTTCGACATTTCCCAGATCCGTGCCTACGTCCCGATTGTCCTCGACATGGACAAGCTCAACTACGACACTTGGAGAGAGCTCTTCGAGACTCATTGTCTCACTTTTGGCGTCCTCGGTCACCTTGATGGAACCTCAGCCCCGACGTCATCTGATCGTGTTTCGTGGACAGAACACGATGGTCTTGTCAAGATGTGGATCTACGGCACCATCTCCGAATCCATTCTTGACACAGTCCTCAAAACCAAGTGTACTGGACGTGATCTTTGGCTGGTCATTGAAAACCTCTTTCGTGACAACAAAGAGGCTCGGGCATTGCAACTTGACAACGAGTTGTGAAATCTCTCAGTTGGTGATCTCACCATTCATGAGTATTGCAAGAAGCTTAAGTCACTCTCCGATCTCCTTGCTAATGTGGACTCGCCGGTGTCTGAGAAAATTCTTGTTATGCATATACTTAATGGGCTTACTGACAAGTTTGATTCCATCATCAACGTCATCAAGCACAAGACCCCCTTTCCCTCCTTCTCCGTTTCTCATTCCATGCTGATTATGGAGGAAGAACGCCTCAAGAAGACGATCCGCCCAACTCCCGCCAACCCGCACCATCCCTCTGTTCCTGACGTGCTTCTCACGTCTTCTGATCTGCCTCAACGGAACACCAATAACCGTGGCGGTCGAGGTAGAGGACGCGGTGGACGCTACAACAACAACAACAACCACAACCGCGGTGGCCGCTACAACAACAACAACACAAACTCCTGGAACAATCCACCGCCTCCACCACCGTCCTGGCCGTACGACAACACCTATTCATTTCCCTATGGCTACCCACCGCAACTTCCTCCTCATCCAAGTTACTACCATGGACCGTCCTATGTGGCACATCCGCAGCAACAACAAACTCACCATCATCGTTCTGACAGTCTCCTCGGACCACCTCCCCGCAACCATGGTGAAATGCATCTTGCTCAGTCGGTGTCTCATACCCTCTCCGCTGAACAGATCCCGACTGCACTCGCTCACGCTTTCAACAACATGAGTTTGCAGGACCCATATGATCCTACATGGGTCATGGACTCTGGTGCAACCACCCACGTTACACAACAACAAGGTACTCTCCGTCCTATCTTTAATTTGGGTTCTCTTCCTCTGATCAAGGTTGGTAATGGTTCTCTTGCACCAGTCACTACGATGGGTAATGGGAGTATTCCCTCTTCTTCTCGTCCTCTCTCTTTAAACAATGTTCTTGTTTGTCCTTCTATGATCAAAAACTTAATTTATGTTCGCCGATTCGTTATGGATAACAATTGCACCGTTGAATTTGACCCTTTTGGCTTCTCTGTTAAGGATCTTCCAACTCGAACTCCGCTGCTCCGGTGTAACAGCCCTGGTCCTCTGTATTCAGTGACATTACCTGACTGTCATGCTTTGCCTCTTGCTCTCACGACTGGCGCTGTTTGGCACAACCGTTTGGGTCACTTGAATAACAATTCTCTCTGTCGTTTAGCATCATTGTCTCCTTCCATCTCTAATAATACCGGCAATCTCTCTACTTTGTGTCATGCTTGTCAACTTGGCAAACATACACGATTGCCATTTGTTTCTTCTACCTCTATTGTTTCTTCTCCGTTTGACATTGTTCACTCTGCTTTATGGACATCTCCCATTTTGAGTCCTAGTGGAATAAAATATTATTTGCTCTTTCTTGATCACTTCTCACAATTTGTTTGAGTATATCCATTAAAACGAAAGAGTGATGTGTTTAGCAGATATCTTCACTTCACAGCGTATGTCAAGACTCAATTCAGCCGCTCTGTCAAGGCTCTTCAATGCGACAATGGCGGCGAATTCACCAATCGAGCCATGCTGGACTACTTGGCTGCTGAAGGTACCGTCCTCCGTCTATCCTGTCCCCACACCTCTCAGCAAAACGGCAAGGCAGAACGGATGATACGCACCATCAACAACATACTCCGTACGTTACTAGTCCACGAATCATTACCATCACAGTTCTGGGTCGAGGCTCTTCATACGGCTGTATATCTGCTAAACATTTTCCCATCTTCGTCCATTAACAATGAGATTCCATACTCTCGCTTGTTCCACAAACCAGTCTCTTACTCACATCTTCGAGTCTTCGGCTATCTTTGTTTTCCTAATCTTCTTCCTGTCACGACCAACAAACTCGCTCCTCGCTCTACACCTTGTGTCTTCCTTGGGTATCCATATGATCATCGTGGCTATCGATGTCTTGATCTTCACACTCGCAAAATAATTTTCTCTCGACATGTCACGTTTGACGAAATTGTTTTCCCATACTCTGCCATACAACAAACAGTTCATGAGCCAACCACAACATCAACTCCCTCACCACCTCCTCCAATTCCACGGCCCCTCGTTTTTCCATCTCCTCACCCAAATTTACCACCAAACAACCCGGTTACTCCTCCGTTGCCACCTCTGCAGCCAAATGTGCAGCCAAATAACCAACCCCCTTCACATCCCATGGTCACTTGAAGCAAAGCGGGTATCACTAAGCCCATACATCGGCTGAACCTTAATGTTTCGATGATCTCTCCTCTCCCATTTTCCCAAGTACAGGCTGCTAGAGATCCAAATTGGAACCCGGCCATGACCTCCGAGTATAGGGCTCAGATTAAGGCTAGGATGTGGGACCTTGTTCCGCGACCAGTCGCTACTAACATTGTTCGTTGTTTATGGCTTTTCAGACACAAGTATGACGCGAATGGCAATCTGGCTCGCTACAAAGCTCGTCTCGTTGCAAATGGTCGGTCTCAACAGGTTGGTGTGGACTGTGATGAAACCTTCAGCCTCGTGGTCAAGCCCGCAACGATTCGTGTTGTCCTTAGCGTTGCCGTCTCCAAGAACTGGCCCCTGCATCAACTAGACGTAAAGAATTCTTTTCTTAATGGCGACCTTGAAGAGACTGTGTACATGCATCAACCGCCTGGTTTCGTTGATCCAACAAAGCCGAACAATGGTTGCTTGTTACGCAAGTCTCTCTACGGACTCAAGCAGGCTCCGCGTGCCTGGTACCACCGGTTCTCTACGTATGCTAAGAAGATTGGTTTCACGCAAAGCAAATGTGATCAGTCACTCTTCGTCTACTCTCACAATAATGAATTGGCGTATCTCTTGCTATATGTTGATGAAATTATTCTTACGGCTTCCTCCACTCGTCTCCTTCACTCCATAATCACTTCTCTCAGCCATGAATTTGAGATGACAGATCTTGGGCAGCTTCACTTCTTTCTTGGGATTGCCGTTACACGAAATAGCTCCGGTTTGTTCTTGCATCAACGGCAATATGCGACTGAGATACTCGCTCTTGCCTCCATGTCGAACTGCACCTCCTGTCTAACTCCTGTCGATACTAATCCTAAGCTACCTGCGGACGCTGGTCCTCCGGTTTCTGACCCCACCTTATATCGTAGCCTCGCGGCTGCTCTCCAGTACCTCACTTTCACTCGGCCTGACATCGCTTATGCCGTTCAACAAGTGTGTCTCCGCATGCACGATCCTCGCGAAGCACATTTCAATGCCTTGAAGCGCATCTTACGGTACCTCAAGGGCACCATGACTCATGGCCTCCAACTATATCGCTCCTCTGTTAATCGTCTTGTTGCATACTCGGACGCCGATTGGGCTGGCTGCTCTGACAGTCGCCGGTCCACATCCGGTTACTGTGTGTTTCTTGGCGACAACTTGATATCATGGTTGGTTAAACTCCAACAAACTGCTTCCCGGTCTAGTGCGGAGGCCGAATATCGCGGTGTCGCCAATGCTGTTGCTGAGACGTCTTGGCTATGCAACCTTCTCCTTGAGCTCCATCTCCCGCTGACGAAGGCCACCCTGGTCTACTGCGACAACGTTAGTGCTGTCTACCTCTCCGCCAATCCGGTGCAACATCAACGCAGCAAACATATCAGAATTGACATTCACTTCGTGAGGGAACGTGTTGCTCTTGGACAGGTTCGTGTTCTTCATGTCCCATCCGCCTATCAATATGCCGATATCTTCACAAAGGGGTTACCGTCACCGGTTTTCTTTGACTTTCGCTCCAGTCTGAGTGTCCGTCTTCCTCCCGCTCCGACTGCGGGGGAGTGTTAGAATAGATACGTAGTTATCCATATCTTCACTTATGTATATCTCTTGCGTATATCTCCTCTATGGTAGTTAGGATACGATTGTAGTTCTATCAATAACATCACCTTCTCACGGAGATTACATAGTATCTTACAGTTAGTACGCACGATGTAACTATCCCAAATGATTACAAGTAAGCAATTTACCTTTTACCGAGACACTCTTCTTCTGCTGTCCAAAGGCATAATGTATAAATCTTTTACAAGACCCTTGCATTGTTGAAAGGATATATAAATTAAATTGAATACCAAACCACAAAGACAATGAACAAAGCGCACAAGAGAGAGAGAGTTTTTTTTTTTCATCTGCTACAATTAGTGCTCATTAGTGGTCATAATTGAATTGGTAAACTCTATGGTTTCGTGTAGAACAAAGGCAGATACTACGTTTGGTTGGATTCTGAGAGTTGACTTCCACCGAGTTTTTCAGCTTATTTTACAACGCTACACACACGATATGCTCTTTAATTTTAGTACCCATGATGAACATATTGGTTCCGACATTGATTAATATGATTTCAAAACCTTAAAATAAAAAGTCTTGATGGGGAAGAAATATGGTTAATAATGGATGGCTTGCAGGGTTTTGACACACAAACGACACTTAGCTAATATATATAGACTATATTGATGAGTTGGGAGTTAACTTAGAAGATATATTTGTGGTGTAAAATAGAATTATATTAGCTCGTCGATCTGTTTAAGAATATAATAGAATTACATTAGCTGATCTGTCTCTAAAGAGGGGAACAATATTTTTAAGAGCTGAACTTACAAAAACTTTATATTTTCTACATAGTCCAGAAAGATGTGAACAAAAGGACAACCATACATTTTAAACCCCTCAATATTGATTCTTGTATAAGTGTTCCGCTCGATATTGTAGTACAAAAATGCAGAAAAGGTTTGATAGACAGCCTGCGTAGGGCGAAAACACGATCTCACCCGTACTAGTCATTCCAGCAATCCTTTTCTTGTAGAGTAGATTTCCCAAGGAAGGTGGCAGGACGCATATACGTATGGACCATTTATGTTTTCCAGCATCTTCTAGAACCCAAAACACAAGCCGTCCGTTTTCAAAGAAATCTATATACTCATGTGCACCTACTTTACCTTTGCAGTTGAACAGAGTCCAATCATGACATTGACCATGAATAAACATGCCATCATCTGCGTTAATTAAGCTGAATTTCTCAAACCTAATGTCGAAGCAAACTATTTTAGAATAAGAAGCTAGGTAATACAAAACACCATTTATGCGTATTCCATCATCAATACAATAAGAGTACTCTATGGGATAATGGGCAAGTACTGGGTCTTGGATCGTCCTCCATAAACGTTTCCCAGTCTCCAGTGTCAAAATCCGATGAGTTAGGGGTTCCATAACGTGACCAAGTCATACACAACACATTGAAACGTTTGCTGATCGGATCGAATCCAAAATAGCTGTTTCTAACACCCGTTGCTTTCACTTTGGGTAAGGTTATGGACTCTCCAGTGACGAGGTTATAAATCATCCGCGTTTTTCTTCCATAGTTCTGTAGGAATACCAATCCACGGACTACTTGGGGACTCATTGCATTGATACCAGATGGAAGATATTTGGGAAAACACTTATGAGGGGTGGCTACAAGAGAAGAGTTATGATTGGGATCAGGATGAGGCGAAGAGAAGACAAATGACTCTCCATTATCTGTGAAGAAGAAAAGGACTCGTCGACGACCTACAGTCAGGTACAGCTCCGTGAAATCAGGACGGTTAAGTAGGGATTTCCAGAATTTGGATACGCAATGAAACCTAGCTAAATACTTCCCCGGGACTCTCGAAAGTAGGCATGACCAAAATTAAACCGTAACCAGACCGTATCCTAACCGTAACCAGACCGTAACCGTATAAAATGGTTTAAAACCGTAACCGTTAACCATAAATATATGGTTAAATTATATTAATTATAACTGTTAATTAACCGTAACCATATCAAAACCGTTGGTTAACCGCATAGTTAAACCGTAATTTGTTAACCGTAACTGTTTCAAAAACATAATAAAATATACTAATAATTATTTATTTAATATGAATCATATGATATGAAAAAATATGAGTATACTAAAAGAATATATTAATAATATCAATTATATTATATCATCAAATAATATCAACTGTATCATATTATCAAATAACTGTAACCGTATATAACCGTAACCGCTTCAACTGAAACCGTATTTAACCGTAACTAGGGGTGGGCAAAATACCCGCACCCGATACCCGAACCCGAACCCGTACCCGAAGTAAGCAATTCGGTCGGGTATAAATCATCCAAACTATCTGATCGGTGTTCATGTTAAACAAAACGGGTATCCGAACCCGATCGGGTATACCCGAACACCCGATTAAACACCCGAAAGCATCCATAAGATCATAACATTCCCGATTTCTTGTTTCTCTTGATTCTCGACTTGCCATATCCCGATTTCTGTGATATTCAAACCAACCAGAAAATCCCCCAATTTAACAAACTGGAAACCCTAAAAGAATCATTCTCATCGTTCTGCAACTCTCCTCCATATGAGATCTTAAAGCAAATCAGGTAAATCACCTTCTTCTTCGTCGATTTTATCAAATAACTTAACACAGAAACTAACAATATGAATTTAATTTAAGCTATTTGAATTCTTTATTACGAGTGTTGTGTTGTAGTCTAGTATCAATTATATTTAAATTCATGCTTGTGTGTGTGTCTATGTTTTTTTGCTTGATAGATTCATCATCAACTCCACGAGAATTAATTTAAAGTGTTGGAGTGGGTTTCTTCCATTTCATTGCTTGTGTGTATGAGTGTGTATGTGTTTCTTTTGTACTTTATTTATTTTTGGCCTCAATTCTGAATTTGTTTTAGTAGTGGAGTCAACGAACAGTTAATTAGTCTGAGTTATAATAATTAGAAGCATGATTAAAACTGGATACACATTATGCTTTTGTTTAAGAATTCTGATTTAGTATGTTTTTTTATTTCTAGATGGATTCATCATCATCTCCGAACCAAGATGCTAGAGATAATGAAGAACATGAACAAGAAGAAGAGGAAATGACTCCAGCTCAGGATCGAAGGGGCAAAAGGAAACATACACAAGAAAATGGAGCTACTTCTGAACAACCTAAAGAAAAGAAGATAATCCCCCCAAGGTCAAATGTATGGGATCATTTCACAAGAAAACAAGACCGTGACAAGTGTGTTTGTCACTATTGCAAGAAAGAATACTCATGTCCATCAAAGTCAGGGACTAAAAACCTGTGGAATCATCTTCATATCTGTAAGTCATACAAGGCATGGCAAGAAAAAGAAGATAAGGCTCAGCAAGTTATTAATATGCAAGGGAATTTTCAGAGTGGAAAAGTGTCTGAGAAGATTTTCAGAGAAGCATCAAATGAGATGCTTGTGATAGGAGAGTTGCCATTGGCTTTCATTGAAAGCATGGCTTGGAAACACTTTTGTGACAAGGTAATCAATTTTTTTTTAATCATTTTTTTTATCTACTTATTTTTTTTGTATCTTACTTAATAGAAGTATGTTTCTCTATGTATATCATCAATGTAAACTTGTACAAACCTCACTCAAGAAGAACAGCAACAAGAGACATTGATCACATTTATGTTGATAGGAAGGCTACTATGAAACAATGGTTCCTAACTAACAAGCAAAGAGTCTCACTTACAACAGATATTTGGAAGTGTGAGATCACTGGTAATGTTTATTTTAATCAGTAGTTTGTTTCGTTTTTTTTAGACTTGTTTATTGTGTTATTTGGCTGAATCTTTCTTTCTCTTTTTAGGTTCAAGTTATATGGTTATAACAGCACATTACATTGATGCTCACTGGCGGTTAAAGAAGCTGATCATAGGGTTCAAATATGTCACAGATCATAAAGGTATTACCATTGCTAAAGTCCTTCTTGAATGCTTAGCTGACTGGGGAATAGAGAAGGTATTTTGTGTCACTGTGGACAATGCAACAGCTAATAGTAATGCATTGTCAACGTTTGAATCCAGCTTCTCTTTGATATCTGATGATTCTTTAGTGATGAAAGGGGATTTTTTACATATGAGATGTGCTGGTCATATTATTAATTTGATTGTGAGGGACGGATTGGATAAAATAGATGATAGTGTGGCTGCAATCCGTAATGCTATATTATATTTTAGATCAGGAGGCAGAAGGCAAGATGCATTTGATCTTAAGGTAGAATCTAGTAGGATGACAAGGGGCTGTTTGCCATTAGATGTAACAACTAGATGGAATTCCACATATTTGATGTTGTCAAGGGCAGTTAAGTACAAGGAAGCTTTTGATAAGATGGAGCTTGAAGACAAACTGTACAATGATCATTTCATGGAGGTTATAGGTGGTAAAAAACGGATTGGACCTCCTTCAATGGCTGATTGGCGTGCAGTTCAAAGTCTAAATAAGTTCCAAACATTTTTTACGATTCCACATTGGTAGTCTCAGCTTCTACAACTCTGAATGCACACAAGTGTTATGGTGAGATAGTGAACATAGCATCAGAGCTTCAATTGCTTTGTAACAACTCTGATAGTGATCTGAGGGTGAAAGCTCAAGAAATGTTTAAGAAATTTGATAAGTATTGGGATGGCTTGAAGAACATCAACAAGATGTTGGTAATAGTTACTGTCTTTGATCCAAGAAAGAAGATGCAGTTTGCGAAAATGTGTTTTGATGAGTTGTATGGAGAAGACTCTACACAGTCTAAGGGGTTGTATGAGTCAGTTCTTACCATTCTAGAGAGTATGTTCAAAGAGTATAGCGAAAGATATGGTAAAAAGGAAAATGTCCAATCATCTCAGTCTACTCAAGATTTCCAAGCAAATAGAATGGATGGCGTTGATAATGATCTTGGTTACCGTAGGCATAAGGTTGAGCATCGGTACAATACTTTGCTAAAAGAGATTGGTGTTAGAGACAAAAATGAGTTGGATTCATATCTCAAATACAAAGTAGAGAACCCTGAAGTGATGCTTGGAATGGAGTACGATGTACTCTCTTGGTGGAAAATAAACAGTTGCAAGTATCCCATTTTGTCAGAGATGGCTAGAGATTTATTTGCTATGCAAGTGTCTTCTGTTGCATCTGAGAGCGCTTTTAGCACTAGTAGGAGGATAATAAACCCATATAGGAGTTGTCTAACTCACTATATGGTTGAGGTTTTGATGTGTACAGAACAATGGATGAAACAAGATATTAAAATTGAATCAAAAGTGCTTACCAATGCACAAATACTTGATGAATTCGAATATGAAGATCAACTTGAGAAAGGTGTGTATCTTTGTTCTTTAATTTTTTTTCCTTCTATTTTACTTAATATTTACAATCTGTGTTTATTCATTATATTTTCAGATTTTGCAACCCTGACCATGACATCACAAGAAAAGTAAGACAGTTTGCAAGTTCTCTAATCT
>NC_025687.1:26933828-26935348 GCF_000633955.1 Camelina sativa | reverse complement strand
AATAGAATGGATGGCGTTGATAATGATCTTGGTTACCGTAGGCATAAGGTTGAGCATCGGTACAATACTTTGCTAAAAGAGATTGGTGTTAGAGACAAAAATGAGTTGGATTCATATCTCAAATACAAAGTAGAGAACCCTGAAGTGATGCTTGGAATGGAGTACGATGTACTCTCTTGGTGGAAAATAAACAGTTGCAAGTATCCCATTTTGTCAGAGATGGCTAGAGATTTATTTGCTATGCAAGTGTCTTCTGTTGCATCTGAGAGCGCTTTTAGCACTAGTAGGAGGATAATAAACCCATATAGGAGTTGTCTAACTCACTATATGGTTGAGGTTTTGATGTGTACAGAACAATGGATGAAACAAGATATTAAAATTGAATCAAAAGTGCTTACCAATGCACAAATACTTGATGAATTCGAATATGAAGATCAACTTGAGAAAGGTGTGTATCTTTGTTCTTTAATTTTTTTTCCTTCTATTTTACTTAATATTTACAATCTGTGTTTATTCATTATATTTTCAGATTTTGCAACCCTCACCATGACATCACAAGAAAAGTAAGACAGTTTGCAAGTTCTCTAATCTCTGTTACTAGGTAAATTAGTTTTCATTTTCATATATTAGTTTAGATAGATTATATGATTCTAACTTTAAATTTGGTGTCATTTCATGTTTCAGGAAATCAAGAACTACTGGTTTATGAACTTATTGTTTTTGTGTTTAGATTTGTCATTTCTTTTTGTTGAACTCAATATGGTATGATGAAGTTGACTTTTTTATATTTGATGATTACAATCAGTTTGTTTAGTTTGATAGTTTGGGTGTAACCCGAACCCGATGGGTGTTTACCCGAACCTGACCTAAAATCTAAAATTACCTGAATGGGTCTTATAATTCTAAACCCGAAAACCCGAAATACCCAACCCGAAACCCGATAGGATACCCGAGCGCCCACCCCTAACCGTAACCGTTTAACCATTTATTAAACGTTTATGGTTATTTAACCGTAACCGGTGGTTAAATAACCGTAACGGTGGTGATGCCTACTCGAAAGTATATCGATAAGAAGATCATCTGGGATTGAGACGGAGTTCAGTTTTCTTCTCTTACCGAGCTCGATGATGGTGTTATCACTAGACCTTCTGAGAACTGCTGCTCCAGATCATTTTTCATGGCGGCCGATGTTTCAAACCCTAGAATCACTTTTACAGAGCTTCTTTTTAATGCACGAACGAAATTGAATGACCTTTAAATCCTAGATGGGCTCTTTAGGCCCAATTCAGCAATACAACGCTTTGATTCAATTGTTCATTGTTCCGTTCAGAAGTTTCAGTTCTTCGGTTCATATAACAGAGAGGTTAAAGTCAGGGATAATATTTTCTTATCTCGCAACGCAAATGATTATCAAGAAGCAATTTACTTTTACTGAGACACTTTTCTTTTATCCAAAATTACATGGCATAAATCTTTTACAATAACTTGCTTAGTTCAAAAGGATTGGTAAATACGCCTGA